>NC_053142.1:3501917-3801917 GCF_016808335.1 Panicum virgatum | reverse complement strand
GGGCTCTCCAATCTGTCCCGTGGAAGATAGATAAGAAATTTATCTTTAAAATTTATTGAGGCCTAATTATCTTTAAATTTATTGGACCCTCCGATCTGTCTTGTGGAAGATAGATAAGAAATTTATCTTTAAAATTTATTGAGGTCTAATTATCTGCTGTAAATATATTTAATATTTAAGTAAAATTAACTCAATATTTTGTTAAACATATTCAACATTTAGTTTTCAAAATATTGAAGCTGTAGAAGACAAATGTTGAAATTAAAAATATAAAATGTTGAAAATACTGAAATGAAAATGTTGAAGGTCTCCGACGAGGTGGGCTTTTCTTTTCTGGCAGCGGCGTGAGCGGGCGCGGCGCCGGCAGCAGCGCGCGGCTCGGCAGCGGCGGCAGCGCAGTGCAGTGTAGCAGCAGCGCGCGTCTCGGCGGCGGCAGCAGCGCGTGGCTCTGCAGCTTGCACAGCACACAGCGGCAGCAGCAGCTAGCAGCAGCACGCGGCGGCAGCAGCACCTGCAGCGCAGCACGCCGCAGCACCACCAGCTAGCGGCAGCACGCGGCGGCAGCAGCACCTGCAGCGCATCACGCGGCGGCAGCAGCAGCGGCACGGTAGGCGCAGCGCGCAGGAGCGCGGCAGGAGAGCGGCGCGGGGCTGCGGCGCGGCAGGCGGACCACGGGCTCAGGGGCGGCGGCGCATGGTGAGGAAGCGGGTAGGAGGAGGGAGAAGACTAGGATTGAGTAGATCCAATAAATGAGATAATTTGCACGAATCTCAAACCACTGGAAGGTGGGAAAAAAAATCTTCCGGAAGATGTATAGGATTTCCGGACTTTTGGGGTAAACGTGTTTGGATTCGTTTAGCAGGCCCATGTGGGAGGCAGGGCTCTCGGCTCAAGCCGCGCAGCAGCCCATTCAGGCATTTGCGGCCCAATTTCTGCCCGTGAAGCTTTCTTCCGCCTCCGTTTCGCCGAAGCAGCTTCTCCTCTAGTGGAGTATCATCGACACAGTTATCTAGACTGAATGCAGTATCATAGTGATGACACTCCTCTCACATTTCATGACACTCCTCTATTCTTTCTCCTCATACTGTTGGTACATGTTAGCAAATTTAATGTCCATGACACTCTTATAACACTCCCACTGAGATTGGCCTCAGCATTCAGCATGGTAATAATATACTCCATCCGTCTTAAAATAAATATAATTTTAAGACCGACATACAAACCAATGCTATGTGTAAAATTATCAAAATATCTCTTGTATTTCTGTAACGAGTGAATGAGGTATTAGTTATCTTTTGTAAGAATATTCGGGAAATTGGCTTATCTTTTATGGTATGTGGGTCAAAATAAGCATTCTTTTGTAGATAAATTTTGAACTCTATAGTTGATTTATTTTGAGACTGAGGGAGTAGTCGGCAACAGTCTATATGTTTTTGCCACATTATATATAGCTAGCTAATAGCTAGCCAGCTAGTATAATAGACCTATACTAAATTATTAATGTTTGGACCACCTTCCTCTCTCACAAGTTTCTGAAAATCTGTGCATAAGCTAGCTATAACCTAACAGCCCACCTCTCTTTTCTCTTTTTCTCTCTTCTCCAACTCATCACAAATCTAATGTAGCAGATCTTACAGCCTATTTACATTATCTAATCTAAGGTGTTTGAGCCGCAGCCGCTTCTCCTTGTGTCCGAGCCATACTAGGATTAAGTTCGCCGTTTAGGGTTTTGAATTTTCAGGTTGCTAAGGGGCTGATTTCTCCGGTAAGGCTACAAGTGCACAGGGAAGATCTTAGGCAACCACAGACGGCTTGAGGGCAGGCGGGCGCAGCTATGCATTGCTTGAGGTGATGGTTTGGTAAACCATCACCCGAACCAAATAATTTTCGTAGTTGGGCCGGCTCGTTTATTTGTATGATTGTTGGGCTAAATAGTAGATTGATTGGGTGGATGCATGCAAAAAAGACAACAAAAATGATGTCACCATATGCATACAAATCCGAAATTAAAAAGATATAAATATTAAATTGGACATCCAAATTAAATTTAAATTGTACCATTATTTTTCTTGTAGTAAGATCTTCAAAATAAGACCACACATGCCTATATTTGTATAATATTTTTTAAAAAAAATATATTTTACTATTACAAAATTAAATTCAAATTCTAGGAATAAATATTTTAACGATACCAACAAATAATTATTTTTGCAAACAAAAAGTTAAACATCACAAACAAATAATTATATACAATGAACAAAAATATTAAAGAGAGTGAACATTTGACTAGATAGAATAAATAATAGAAAATGAATATTACGAACAAGTAAATCAACATCGTCCAATAATTTAATATACAAAGCGAATAAATAATTTAGTGTTATGAACAAATTAGTTACACACAGATATAAAGAAAAAAATGCTACTTTATCACTGTATAAAATGAAAAAACAACATCTATGTGATTTAGAAGAAAAATTATATAAGTAAATAAGAGGAATAAATAGAGCAACGGGCGAAAGAAATGAGCTAAAAGAATATGGAATAAAATAAAACAAGTAACGGAAGCAATAGAGGCAAAAAAAAAAGAGAAATAAAAATAAGAAACGGAAGAACTAGGCTACGAATCCCCCTCTTCTGTTAAAGCGGTTTTTTCTTTTTTATATTTTTTAAAAATAAAAATTTCAAAAATATATGTCCGTTTTGAAATATTTCAAAAATACCCCCCGGTCGCCCCCCCATAGGGCGACAGGCCTTAAGTGTAATTTCTTTTTTCAAATTCGCAATGAGGTCCCTGGAAAAAAATAGAAAAAAAGGCCCTGTCGCCCCCCCAACGGGCGACAGGGGCCTGTCGCCCAGCCCACGGGCGACCGCCGCTGGGCCCAGCCCACGGGCGCGGCAGGGGGCCTGTCCCCCCCCCCCCCCCCCGCGGGCGACCGGGGTACCCCTATAAAAGCTCCAGCCCTCCCCTTCCCTCCTCATTTGAGCCCGAAAATTCCACCAAAAATCCAGAAAAAAGAGAGGAGTGAGGAGAAGGAAAGCGGCGAAGCCCTGCCGGATTCAGCACTTGTGATCTGCAGGTTAGTACATTTAGTTTATATATTGTTAGATTTAAGTACTACGTATTTAAATATGAGTAATTTAAGTAGGAGTGAGTAATTTAATTTAATTAGTGCTATAGTAGAACCATTTAAGTATGAGTTCAATGATACTTTAGTTTGTAGTTACGTAGTAGTAAATTAGTTTAGAAAATTAGTTCTACGCATTTATTATTACAATTGCAGTACTATTAGAGACGTGTTTATAAATTAATTATGATTTAGAATAGAATTTGGCATATGCAGTATAGAATTTAAGTGTCATCACGTAGTTATGAAATTTATACGTTGTAGTTGAATTTCATACTTAGTTTTTACGGATTATTGAATAAGGTAGTGAAGTAAAGAGTATAACTCGATAAGTATTATGTGATATACAGATATGTCGAGCAAGATGTAGTTTCAAGTATTTTATGGTGAATACAATGTTATGTATGGGCCAAATGGAGTAGATCTTTCTGCCTTTAAGCGCACGTCTAGCGGCATAGATAAACCTCTGGAAAGGAGTTTTGGTTCCATATGTAAGTGGCTACAGCGTGGGTTCCATGTTGATCCGTTGACACATGTGATCACTGTCCAGTCTCTTGTTAATTGGGAGGTAGAAAGTGAATTATGGGAATTAATGATGGTACACAGCACTGATGACTGGCAGAAGTACATGCAAGCAGCTCTAGAGCATGGGTGGCCTCTGGCCATTCTTGTTCAAATTCAGGAGAAGACACAAAATGAAATCCAACATTGTGCAGATCAAGGAACTCCGAGTATTCGAAGAGAGACCAATTATGTTGAGCAAGATGAGTCAGAAGAGACAGAGAACCAAAACATGGGACCACAGGGCCTTGCTGATGAGGGAGAAAGGATACATAGCATTGTGGACGAGATGGAGGCAGAAGACCAAACCGCAATAGAGATGGAAGAATATGAGGACTCATCTGATGACGAGCAGTACTCATTGCCAAAAGAGTGAAAAGAGCATGGTTTTGGCAGTCATGTCGCAGAAGATGTACGAAATCAGGAGTGGGAGTACAGAGGGAATGAGGTAGTGCAAGGTGCAACATATCCAAACATTGAAGCCGTAAAAGATGCTGTGAGACTATGGGCAATCTCATTGAAACGAGAATTCAGAGTCGTAAAAGTCTGGCAGTAAAGAATATGAGGTGAAGTGTGTGAATGCTGGATGTCCATGGCGAGTATATGCATTCAAGGGAAAATGGAAGTCAAACTGGAAATGTTCCATTGTCACAGAGCACACTTGTTTGCTGTCAGAAGTTCTTCCCTCGCATCGCAATATATCATGCGACTTTGTTGCAAAGCAAATGTATGAGTTTATTATGGATAACCTAAATTATGAGCCAAAAATGATTGTTCGACACATTGAACAGACTTACCAGTACACCATCAGTTATTTGAAGGCATGGCGGGCTAAACAAAGGGTGTTCGAGATGCGGTTCGGCACATACGAGGCATCATATGATAACCTACCTCGTATGTTATCCCAGGTTGCTGATAGAAATCCTGGAAGCTTTTATGACACATACCTTGTACCAGCCATGACTAGGGGACAAAGAATTATGCAACGAGCCTTCTTTTGCATAGGTGCTTGTGTTAGAGCATTTCAGTTTTGTCTTCCGGTGATCTGCATTGATGGCACATTTTTGACTGGAAGGTATAAAGGTCAGATACTCACCGCAATCGGTGTAGATTGCAACAACCAAATTGTTCCGCTCGCATTTGCATTTGTTGAGAATGAGAACATAGACAGTTGGTATTGGTTCCTTGAACGAGTGAAGATTCATGTTGTTGCTGCACGTCCAGATGTGTGCCTTATTAGTGATAGGCATGCAGGTATCCTGCAATCAATACTGAAATTGCAACGTGGAACTGCGACAACGCCTCCATTATGGCCTGATGTCCAAAACAGGTGATGCATTAGGCATATGGGTGCAAACTTCTATGAACACTTCAAGAACAAGGATCTTAAGAACCTGTTTAAGAGGTTGTGCACCCAAAATCAACAGAGAAAATTCAATGCATTATGGCAGATGCTTGATCAGTTGACTGCAGAGCTAGTGAAGGTAAGGGCATCAGGAGCAGGCACGAGTCAGGCTGCAGAGGCTAGGGATTCAATTGAGAAGCCATTTTCACACTGGATTCGAGGTGCACCTAAGGAGAAATGGTCATTCTTTTATGATACCAACGGAATACGGTATGGTATTCAGACAACGAACCATGCATAGTGTTTCAATATGGTTATGCGTTCCTGTCGTGCCTTTCCACTTGTGGGGATTGTTGAGTTCATCATGTATGGGTGCATGAAGTATTTCAGAGAGCGTTACATGGCTGCAAGCATAAACATCAGCAACCCCCAAATTCAGTTTTGCAAAAGAGTGACACAATATATGCAAGAGAAGATTGAAAAGGCCAAACTGCACCGCGTCATATCCACAGGTACAATGGAGCATAGATTTGAGGTTCTATGCAAGGATAGAAGTGGTCGTGGTATCCGTAGAGATAGGGTGGTACAGGAGAGTTTGATTACAGTTGATGGCAAAGCCTTCTGCTCCTGCATGAAGCCTAAGTTATTGCATATGCCATGCTCCCATCTCATTGCGGCATGTGCAGAGTCTGCGTTACAGCCAGGACTATTTGTTTCACCGTACTTCAGCAAGGAAGCAGCTGTATCCACATGGGGACATGAGGTATACGGGATTGGAATTGTGGGGCCTTTCACTCAGGATAATGAGAATAAGATGTTTATTCATGATCCAGCCACTAAGAAAGGCAAAGGCCGCCGTCAGACACGTCGTATTCGGAATGGTATGGACGAGTCGGAAGCAAGTAAGGCACAAAAGCGTTGCAGCCAATGTGGAGCATTGAGTCACAACTACAAGAAGTGTCCTCAGAATGCACTTCACGATGCTGCTGACATCGGTCCTTCCGGAAATCCCAGACGAGCTCTTGGTCCATCCAACAAGACCACACACAGACAGCTCCTTTAGGGCTTACCTCACTTGGTACTTACCCCGGACTCGGGCTCGTCTGGTTTTTGTTGACACTCACCCGCAGCCACACCAGGCGAGGCCTCAGGATGGCTATGGCCGGCACCACGTGGAGGCACTAGCTGGCGCGGTGAGTCTCTTGATCATATTTGCATATATATATATAATCATATTCATAAGATAATTCATGTGTTTGTAACTGTACCTTTACTGAATTGATGCAGCTTCGCCTTTGCAATATGATGGAGACGGACTGCTCGACTTACTTGACGAGGGTACGTGCCGGATCCCCAATGACCCAGTTTGAGCAGACAGAGGCATGGTCGAGGCAGTGTGATCAGTTGCGTCAGGTAGTGCACAACTTCGGAAGCCGTGTGCAGTACGAAGACAGCCACGGGTCGTCTCAGGCCTCGTCGTCGTTCCCGTGTCCGTCGACCATGCACGGGCCGACGTCGCAGTTCTTCCCAAGTGCAGGTAACGTACATATCTCTTTAAAATTACATCAAGTGTTCCTACATATTTACTAATATCACATACAGGATACGATCCAGCTACAGCGTTCGGCCATACTGGAATGTTTAGAGGGACAGCACCAGTTGGCGGACCGTATCCAGGGATGGTACCGGGGCCACAGATACCGGCCTACACAGGTTAGTTTATGTTTCGTATTTCGGTTTCTACATGGCATGACAAAATATACGAGCGTACTCTAACATCCACATTTTTTGCGTAGGATTCTACCCCCATGCGAGCGCCGGACCTTCTTCTTCCTCCTTTCGACCAGATAACGAGACCTTCACCTTAGACGACTTCGACAGCTTGAGTCCAGAAGAGCCTGCCGCGCAAGGTGACCCCGATGTCTTGGGGTATTCACAGCTAGGAGGAGCACCACTTGGGATCTCTCAGCAGCAGACATCGCAGCCCCTTGCGCGTCCTGAGCGACAGGTGAGGTCTTCGGATGTTCTCACCTACTCCGAGGGCCATGTCCGTGCCCAGCAGAGGGCTAAGAGGGTCCGACGCCCTAGGGGTGGTTAGATGTATCTGATGTTTGTATCTCTGATGTTTATTTGTAATGAGATAGCTGTGGACCGCTTATTTGTATCCGATGTTTATGATTGTGGTAGGTTACTTGTCATTTGTTTCTATAGATACTATTGATATGAACTTATTATGTTTGTGGGTTCCATAATGCTCGTGAAATAAGGGAAGTTCTTGCGATTTTTTCCCGTGATTTAATGAAGGACAAGTTAGGTGCGGTAGGAGTCAGCGGCCGAGATCCTGCCGACGATGATAACGAATACACGCTCGAATAGCTCAAAATAGGTCCCTGGAAAAAAAAAGGCCCAGGGGCCTGTCGCCCCCCCAACGGGCGACAGGCCCCTGTCGCCCGTTGGGGGGGCGACAGCCCCCCCTTTTTTTTTCTCCAGGGACTTCGTTGCAAATTTGAAAAAAAAATTACACTTTGGGCCTGTCGCCCTATGGGAGGGCGATCGGGGTATATTTTTGAAATTTTCCAAAACGGACATATATTTTTGAAATTTTAATTTTTTTTAAATATAAAAAAGAAAAAACCGCTTTGTTAAACTCAGCAATACTGCTAGCCCAGCATGACACATCAAGGTCCAGCAAGCAGTAGCAAAAAAAAAGTTAAATACGCTAATGGGCCGCACTTTTCTGTTGGGCCAAATTTACAAAAGAAAAAGGCTAAGCTCTTATTGATTGTTGTTCAGGCGATGATGATTTCGTGATCCGATTTCGTGATCCGTAGCCTGAGCAATATATAGCCATGGCGGGGCGGGGCGGCGACACGGGTTGTGAGCGGGACGGCAGGGTGACACCAGTAGTGAATGGTGGAGGACATCCGGTGAGTGGTATAGGCGGCGGGGGTTACTGTGTGAGTACCCGACGACCGGTGGTGGCGGTGGGCACTACGGAGGCAAATTTGGGTGGGAGCCGCTGGAGACAAAGCTGGAGGGCGATGCAGGAGCGAACGACAGCGTGAGGAATTTCATGAGTGAGAAGATGATGCACGACACGGCACTATTTGGCACGCTATTACTCTGGCACGGCAATTAGGCGTGTCGTGCCACTTAGTGCCGCCATGTCCAAGTTCAGGCGCTAGCACGACACGGCCAAGACTTAGCCGTGTCGTGCTGTGCTGAGGAGCATGGTAGTGTCAATGCTGGCACTAGCACGACAGTGCCATAAACCCTCATTTAACTCAGAATTTCATGCACAATCACACAAAGGAACTAACAGATATAGACTTGAACTGAGAAATTGAACATCACACAAAGTCACCAACATGCAAGAGCTAACAAAAGATTAATTTTATTAGGTAGAGGGACAATTGCGCTTCCCACTCCCCCTTCGCACGTGCAGGAGTAAGAACATCCCCATCCTCGACGTCGATGATGTGATCATCAGCGTGACGATGGAACAGAGCTTCGCGGTCCTCACGAAAGTCGTCATCAACATCATCTCTGGCCAACCCGCACAAGCGCGGCTCCTCGTTGAAGCCGACCTCAACCGTCTCTTCGTCGGAGCCGGCCATCATCATTCCCCAGTACCCAGGTCCATCAACGGCTGCAAAAGAACATAGTTTGGTCAACTAGAGCAGTAGAGAAGAGAGAGAGTCCATAGATCTAGGGTTAGGGTTAGATCTAGGGTTAGTCCTACCTTTGCAGCCCAAGCACGCGAGTCGCCAGCGATGACGAGGATAGACGGATCCTGAGGTCGGCAACGACGGAGAAGAATAAGTGGATGACAAGGACATGAGGAAGCTACATCTGATGTGGGAGATCGAGATGAGGGGTCTAGGTAGCGGTGTCGTGTGCTAGTGCCAACCACTAACGGCTCAATGCCTTCAAAGCTTGAGAAGACGAGAGATTTCAGAGAGAGAGAGCCAGATAGGAGAGTAAGCGACGAGCGAGTGGCGGAGGAGGGGGGAGAAACGATTAGGGTTAGGACTTAGGAGGAGGTGCGGCGACGAGCCTGGAGGGTGGCTTATATACCTCTCCCCTGCAACGGTTAGATCCAACAGCCCAGAGGTGCGGGGAGGGGCATCCAATGGTTGGGGAGGCCACGAGGCGGGCCATCCCGTGCCGCCCCCATGCCAGCGGGCCACTCCTCGTGCCATCTTGTGGCGGCGGTTAGATGTGTCGTGGGAAGATTTGAAGAAGATTTTCATCGATAACTTTCAAGGCTCCATTCATCGCCCAGCTACTCGCCACGACCTACGACTGTGTAAACAGGAGCGTGGCGAAGCCCTAAGATCATACATAAAGTGGTTTTTTGACACACAATCTGCCATCGCTAACATAGCAGATGACGATGTGATCGACTGCTTTCACAATGGCCTCGCCACGCAGCAATTGTACAGAGACTTCCTGAGGAACAGACCCCGCTCGGTTGTCGCACTGCGAGACATGATGCTTGGATTAGCCGATCAGGAAGAACAAGAATGTGATCGCTTCCCCCGCCGCGAAGATAACAACCAGAAATGCAATGGAGATCCGCGATCAGACAACGGCCAACGCAACTTTGACAAGAAGCGCAAGCCGGAAGATACATTAGCAACAATGGATCGAGGTCAACGAGGCAAGAAGGGAAATCAGCAAGATGATTTCCAAAAACTACTCGCAAGACCTTATCCTCTACATCCTAAAGGAAAGCACATGATCCTCGAGTGCATAAACCTTCGCAGGTCTCTTCAAGAACGTCAGTTGGAAGAAGACAAAAAGAAGAAAGACAAACAAGACGATGAGGACGGCGATAAAGATGGAACCATGGGATTCCAGCAACCTGCCAACAGGGTCAATATGATCTATGGAGGAGACTCTTCCTTCAATAGGAGAAACCAGAAATTGGTTTGGCGAGAAATACTAAAAATGGAACCAGCCGTTCAGAAACCACTGAGTCACAGTGAGACACCGATAACCTTCTCAAGGGAAGACCAATGGACTAGCTTTTCTGAACCTGGAAAATTTCCACTCGTCCTGGACCCGGTGGTGGTAGGCTCCATTCTCACTCGAGTACTCATTGATGGAGGCAGTGGCCTAAACCTCATCTTCATGAGTACAATCAGTAAGATGGGACTCGATATCTCCGACAAATTGAAACCAAGCAAGGCACCCTTCTATGGCATCGTGCTAGGGAACGCTTCCTTCCCAGTTGGAACTGTGGTGCTTCCAGTCACTTTAGGTACTCCAGATAACTACCGAACAGAACTCATCAAGTTCAAAGTAGCAGACTTCGAGTCCTCATATCATGCCATACTCGGACGACCAGCTTTTGCCAAATTCATGGCAGTTCCTCACTACGTCTACCTCCTGCTAAAGATGCCGGGAAAGACAGGAGTTCTCAGCTTCCGTGGAGATCTTCAGAGGTCTTTTGAATGTGAAAAGGAAGCTATAAATTATGCTTCTACCAATCGACTACCGGATACCGCAGGAGAAGTACTCGCAACAGCTCAGCAGTACTCAGCATCAGGAACAGAAATCCCTACAAAAAAGATAAATCGCTCTACCCCAAAACCACCCGACAACGTTGGAGTCAAGGCAATCCAACTACAAGAAGACGATCCGTCAAAGACAGCCTTGATTGGGACAGGGCTCACTGACAAATAGGAAACCGCGCTTGTCAACTTTCTTAGGGCCAACCGCGACGTATTTGCATGGAAACCAGCCGATATGCCTGGTGTCCCAAAGGAGTTGATCGAGCACTCCTTAAATGTCAACCCTTCTGCTACCCCCAAAAAACAACGGCTACGAAGATTCTCAGCAGAGAAGAGAGAAGCCATCAAGAAAGAACTCGCCAAATTACTCGAGGCTGGATTCATCAAAGAAGTTTATCACCCCAAGTAGTTGGCAAATCCAGTACTCATTCTCAAGAAGAACAACCACGAGTGGAGGATGTGTGTCGACTACACTGATCTCAACAAACACTGTCCGAAAGATCCTTTCGGACTCCCTCGAATCGATCAAGTCATCGACTCGACGGCCGGTTGCGTCCTACTATCCTTCCTGGATTGCTACTCGGGTTATCATCAAATAGCCCTCAAGGAAGAAGATCAGATCAAGACTGCGTTCATCACCCCCTTCGGCGCATACGCCTACAAGACCATGTCTTTCGGGTTAAAAAACACTGGAGCAACCTTTCAAAGGGCCATCCAGCTTTGCTTCACCAATCAGCTCCACCGCAACGTGGAAGCTTACGTCAACGACGTGGTCGTAAAAACAAAGGAACTCGATTCCTTTATTCCTGACCTAGAAGAAACTTTCAACAGTTTACAAAGCTTCAGGTGGAAATGGAACCCGACTAAGTGTGTTTTCGGCGTACCATCCGGAAAACTACTTGGCTTCATTGTTAGCCACGGAGGAATTGAAGCAAACCCAGAAAAGATTAACGCCATCATGAACATGGAAGCTCCGGCCTCTATCAAAGACGTTCAGAAGCTCACTGGATGCATGGCTGTCTTGAACAGTTTTCTATCGAGACTCGGCGAAAGAGGACTCCCTTTCTTCAAATTACTGAAAAAGCAAGACAAATTCAGATGGTCCCAAGAAGCAGCCGAAGCACTTGAAGACTTGAAACAACACCTCCAGTCACCTCTGTCAGACCTGGGGCAACAGGACTGCTCATCACGACGGAATATTCTAGAGTAGGGAGTAGTACATGGTTATGCCCTACCTCTTTTGTGTCTACCCGAATAGGATTAGAACTAGTCGACGGTCTCAGGAACTAGCCGAACCTCTCGGACTAGAATCCTAATAGAACTCGACTAGGACTTCCATGTAACCCTGTTCCCCCAGACTATATAAGGGCGAACAGGGACCCCTCCAAAACATCGAACAAGAAATGAGGGAATACAAACCACCACACAGGACGTAGGGTATTATGTTCCGACGGCCCGAACCTGTCTAAATCCTTATGTTCCTTGCACCATCGCGTTCTAATCTCGGTGAGTCCCTACTCATAACCACTTCCCTCGGGATACCCCTTGGAGAACCTGACGGTAAAACACCGACAGCTGGCGCCCACCGTGGGGCCTCTCGCCAAGGATCATTGGAAGAATTCGATGGCGTCCTTCAAATTCAGCTTCCCAGCGATCGACGCTGGAACGACCTTCGTGTTCGGTTCATGGGTTTACATCGCCAATGGATCGAGAGGTTTTTCGAGCCATCTGATCAACCCCGCGAGCACGGAGACAACCCGGCGAGAACAACTCGGCGAAATCACTTCCGCCGAAATCCTTCTCCCCGAAATTGCTAAGGAAACCGAGAACTTGTCCTTGTCGAGCCCGACACCAACTTGCTTTCCTTTCGGACTGAAGAATTTAGCCGCGTCGTACTCCACACCGCTTCACCAGAGGGACCAGACTAGGACTCGGACTTCTCCCCTGTTTGACTCCTACCCGGACTCAGACGACGACTTCGGTTTCAACTCGGATTCACTCGGCTGTTGGAACTTGACCATCCTGGCCACACCGCAAAGCCGGGTTGTCTTCTGGAAGGATTCAGAACTTACCAGCACCCCTAATAACACACGGATTGTGGACTGCTTACAGGATTTACCCTTCCAGTCTGGCAGATCTCTTTCTCCAATCAGAGGAGAAGAAATTGGCGACACTGCCTTGGTCGATTACAGCACAACTCATTCAACCCCAGACAGACAGGTGTACGTCTCATTTCACGGAGAAGGGAGTGCACTTGGTTCTTGGGCTGACCAATATGCCAATGAAAACCTAGACCAAATATCAGACGATGAACTATTAGTCAATGCGCCGCAAGATGAATCCCAACAAGATAGAGAAAGCCGGTGACAACGCAACCGCCGCCGTGCTACTCGCAGAAAAAACGCGTCTGCTCGAGCTCAGCGCGCTCCAGTTCCACATGGAGCGCGAAACCTGCAACAAGACCTAGACGAAGCAGCCGACAATGCTTTCGGCAGTCCTCTGATCAACCTGGCTGAAGCAGCTATACTGATGCAAGCCTTGCTAGACACTCCTCAAATTCATGAAATTCAGCGCTTGACTAGAGATGCCTTGCATCAGATTGGGAGACAAAACCCGGCTCCATCTATTTCCCACAACAGCCGGATCCCTGCTAAACAGAAAGGCCATCAGGAAGCAAATCAAGGCAACCACCCACGTGGCCAGCCCCGGCCTAGGTACCAGGATGAGAGCTATCATGCTGGCCCTTCGAGAAGCCATGACCGATACCCTAACGTCGCACGGGACATCATCAACGCCAAACGTCATGGACGACTTGCAGATGAAACTGATCGATTCCCGGCCTTTAGCCAGAACATAAATTATGCCAAGTACCGGACTGGTTTCAACCCAGTAAACATGCAGAACCTAAAGAAGTACGATGGCAAGCAGGATCCCGGACAATGGCTACGGATTTACTCGACCGCTATCGAAGTAGCAGGAGGCACAAACTCTACTAAAGTCATATATTTCCCGATAGCTCTGGAATCTGCCCCCTTGACATGGCTCGAGAGCTTGAGACATGACTCGATCCACTCATGGGAGGACTTGAAAAAGATCTTCATCGACAACTTTCAAGGCTCCATTCATCACCCAGCCACTCGCCATGACCTACGACTGTGCAAATAGGAGCGAGGCGAAGCCCTGAGATCGTACATAAAGAGATTCTTTGATACCCGAGCCACCATCGCCAACATAGCAGATGACGATGTGATCGACTGTTTTCACAATGGCCTCGCCGCGCAACAACTGTACCGAGACTTCGGAAGAAACAGACCTCGCTCGGTTGTAGCATTGTGGGACATGATGCTTGCATGGGCCGACCAAAAAGAAGAAGAACGCGATCGTTTCCCCCGCCGCGAAGATAAGAATCAGAAGCACAACGGGGACCCACGATCAGATAAAGGCCAACACACTTTGTAAGGATCACCGGGGTGTCCGACCCTAGAGGGGGAGGGGGTGAATAGGATCGCTAATCGCTTTCTATCCTATGGCTCAATCTATTTGCATGAGATAAACCTAACACATCCTACACATGTTAGTTATGACTAAGGTTTATCTATTCTACTCTCTACTTACCCCTAAAAGACTTGCAACCTATAGCCAAACCTAATCAAACTAACTAGGAAAGTAAAGGCACGCAAGATAGAGTAAATGCGGAAACGTAATACGGTAAGTAAAGAGGTAAGGGAGAGAATATGCAAACTCCCGTGAATACACCAAGACACACGATTTAACGTGGTTCGGTTAGGGCACCAAGTCCCTCCCTACGTCCACGCCACTTGTCCAACAAGAACAAGTGTGATGCTAAGTCTCTTCGCTTGATCACCGTCTTGCGTTCGCCACCAAGGCTTCCGGCAAGCAAAGGCTATGTGGCACCAAGTCACCAAGACAAGGCCACCGCCACCGTCTCTCTCAAAGCGTCACCAACGGCACCGTCTTCACTATTGGAGCTTCTCACCAAGAGGGGTCTCCTTCCCCGCACAAAGTGTCGTTGCCTCTCCACACCAAGTCGGAGGGTCACACGACGAGTACACGGTTGCTTGCCGCAGCAAGACTTTGCTCAAGGGAGCTCTCGCAAGAACTAATCCCTATAAAAGTGCACAAAGCACTCTCTCAAAGCTTCTCACAAGCTAGATATGACACTAAGCTTTGCTAGGATGGTTGGAGATGTTAGTTTGCTTGGGCAACACTTCCTTCAACTTTTCTGGCGTCCAACCATGTGCAGCAACCGGCCTTGGGGGATATATATAGCCCACACACCCCAAAAGAGCCGTTGGAAAAGTGGCTGACAAAAAGCGTTATCACCGGTTAAACCGATGATCCACTTTGTGTCATCACCGGTTTAACCGGTGAGCACCTTTTTCCAACTAGCCGTTATACTTCAACGGCTACCTTAATCAACCGACGTAATCAACCGGTGAATGTATCTTCATCGCCGGTTTAGCCGGTGCATGTAATTGTCCCAGAGTTCCCGAAAACCAGCTCTCTGGACAACTACACTGACATTCACTTTGCCTTGATCGCCGGTTTAACCAGTGCCTGTAAAACTCATGCTGCTTCTTCGGCCTCCAAGTCCATTACACCGTGAGTGTAAAACACCCAACGCCGGTTCATCCGGTGCCAAACGCTAGCTCGCAGCTTCTGTGTTCATTGCACCGATGAGTGCAATTTGCTCATCATCGGTTTAACCGGTGATAGCAAATTGTCTTCGTTTTGATCTTTTCGACTTGGATTTCTTCACGGTCTCTTCAATTCTTGTCCTTTGAACCACCATAGGTGCGGCCCTTCGGGCCTAGCTATGCCTATCTTCTCTTTGTCATCACTTGAACCTAAAAGCCTGAGAATGGTCATCTTAACAATCATATTAGTCCAAGTGTTGTGTTGTCTATATCAATCACCAAAACATTATATTGAAATATGGCATGAGAGGCCATTTTCGCTACACACTTCGACAAGAAGCGAAAGCCGGAGGATACAGTAGCTATGATGGAATGGGGACAAAAAGGCAAGAAGGGAAATCAGCAAGACGATTTTCAAAAACTACTCGAAAGACCTTGCCCTCTCCATCCTAAAGGAAAGCACACGATCCTCGAGTGCATTAACCTCCACAAGTCTCTCCAACAATGACAATTGGAAGAAGACAAAAGAAGAAAGATAAATAAGACGATGAAGATGGTGATAAAGATGGAACCATGGGATTCCAGCAACCTGCCAATAGGGTCAACATGATCTACGGAGGAGACTCTTGTTTCAACAAGAGAAACTAGAAACTAGTCTGGTGTGAAATACTGAAGATGGAACCAGCCGTCCAAAAACCACTAAGGCACAGCGAAACGCCCATAACTTTCTCAAGAGAAGATCAATGGACCAGCTTTTCCGAACCTAGAAAATTTCCACTCGTCTTGGACCCAGTGGTAGCCGGTTCCATCCTCACTCGGGTACTAATCGACGGAGGTAGTGGCCTAAACCTCATCTTCATGAGTACAATCACCAAAATGGGACTCGATATATCTGACAAATTAAAACCAAGCAAAGCACCCTTCTACGGCATCGTCCCAAGGAACGCCTCTTTCCCAATCGGAACCGTAGTGCTCCCAGTCACCTTCGGTACACCAGATAACTACCGAACGGAACTCATCAAGTTCGAAGTAGCAGACTTCGAGTCCTCATATCGTGCCATACTTGGAAGGCTAGCCCTGGCCAAATTCATGGCAGTCCCTCACTACGTCTACCTTCTGCTAAATATGCCAGGAAAAACAGGAGTCCTCACCTTCCGCGGAGATCTTCAATGGTCCTTTGAATGTGAAAAGGAAGCTATAACCTATGCTTCCACCAATCGACTTCCGGACACCGCAAGAGAAGTACTAGCAACAGCCCAGCAGTACTCGGCATCAGGATCAGAGATCCCTACAAAGAAGATAAACCGCTCTGCTCCAAAGCCACCAGATAACATCGGAGTCAAGGCAATTCAACTACAAGAAGATGACCCCTCAAAGACAGCCTTGATCGGGACAGGACTTACTGACAAATAGGAAAACACGCTCGTCAACTTCCTTAGGGCCAACCGCAACGTATTTGCATGGAAACCAACTGATATGCCCGGTGTCCCAAAGGAGTTGATCGAGCATTCCCTGAATGTCAACCCCACTGCCACTCCAACGAAGCAGAGGCTACGAAGATTCTCAGCAGAGAAAAGAGAAGCCCTCAAGAAAGAACTCGCCAAGTTACTCGCAGCGGGATTCATCAAAGAAGTTTACCACCCCGAGCGGCTGGTGAATCCTGTACTCGTTCTCAAAAAGAACAACAATGAGTGGAGGAAGTGTGTCGACTACATAGACCTCAACAAGCACTGCCCGAAGGACCCCTTCGGACTCCCTCGCATTGACCAAGTCATCGACTCGACGGCTGGATGCGTACTACTATCCTTCCTGGACTTCTACTCGGGCTATCATCAAATAGCCCTCAAGGAAGAAGACCAGATCAAAATGGTGTTCATCACCCCATTTGGCGCATACGCTTATAAGACCTTGTCCTTCGGTCTGAAGAACGCTGGAGCAACCTATCAGCGCACCATACAGTTATGCTTCACCAACCAGCTCCACCGCAACGTGGAAGCCTACATCGACGACATGGTCGTAAAAACAAAGGAATTCGACTCCTTTATCCCCGACCTAGAAGAAATCTTCAACAGTTTGCGAAGCTTCAGGTGGAAGTTGAACCCAACTAAGTGTGTTTTCGGCGTACCGTCCGGAAAACTACTCGGCTTCATAGTCAGCCACAGAGGAATTGAAGCAAATCCAGAAAAGATCAACACCATCATGAACATGGAAGCTCTGACCTCTATCAAAGACGTTCAGAAGCTCACCGGATGCATGGCTGCCCTAAACAGATTCTTATCAAGACTCAGAGAAAGAGGCCTTCATTTTTTTAAGCTGCTCAAGAAACAAGACAAATTCAAATAGTCCCATGATGCAGCCGATGCTCTCGAAGACCTTAAGTAGCACCTCCAGTCTCCTCCCATCCTCACGGCTCCATTGCCAGGAGAGGAATTATTCCTCTATATTGCAGCCACCACACACGTCGTCAGCATGGCAATTGTGGTAGAACACAAAGAAGATGGTCACGCCTACGGCGTCCATACTTCATCAGCGAAGTACTCTCTGAATCAAAAGTGCGATACCCACCAATTCAGAAACTCCTCTACGCAATCTTGATTACTTCAAGGAAGTTGCGACATTACTTCGACGAGTACAAGATATCAGTTGTCACGGACTTCCCACTGGGAGATATATTACACAACCGAGACGCGACTGGTCGCATCTCAAATTGGGCAGTCGAACTAAGGGCACTCGAGCTGAAATTCACGCCAAGAACAGCAATCAAGTCCCAGGCTCTAGTCAATTTCCTGGCTGAATGGAGAGAAAACCAAGTACCTACCCCACCATCCATATCAGATCACCGGACCATGTACTTTGACGGCTCACTGAAATTGGGTGGAGGAGGAGCAGGCGTACTTTTCATCTCTCCAAAAGGCGAGCAACTCAAATATGTTTTCCAAATTCTCTTCGAAGTATCCAACAACGAAGCAGAATATGAAACCCTCCTACACGGTCTCCGACTGGCCATCTCACTCGGCAACAAGCGGCTACTGGTCTACGGAGACTCCCTCCTTGTGGTCCAACAAGGTAAACAAGGAGTGGGACATCAACAAAGAAACCATGGATGCCTACGTTGCAGAGATCAGAAAACTTGAAAACAAGTTCTCAGGATTGGAAATCCACCACGTCGTCCGCGACAACAATGTGGCAGTAGACGTCCTCTCAAAACTTGGCTCCGACCGAGCGGAAGTCCCTCCAGGAATCTTCGTTCATGAGCTTCATCACCCCTCAATCAGCATTTCCACACCAATGGAAGTCGACCCAGTCCCCCAAGAAACCAATCGAGAGGTAATGACAATCGAAGCTGATTGGCGCACTACATTTATCGACTACATCAAGGACAAAGTACTCCCACCGGGAATAAAAAAACGACGTAGAAGCAGTACGCATCATGCGTCACAGCAAGAATTACGTCCTTGTCGACAACAAACTCTACAAGCGAGGCGCAGGATCAAGAATCCTCATGAAATGCGTCACAGCAGAAGAAGGAAAAGGAATCCTACAAGAAGCTCATGAAGGCACATGTGGAAACCACGCGGCTTCACGAACGCTGGTCGGCAAAATCTTTAGATCAGGATTCTACTGGCCCACAACATTATCAGACGCAAAACTACTCGTCAAACGATGCCCAGGATGCCAGTACTTCGCCAAACAGAGTCACTTGCCTGCTCACAGCTTAATAACCATACCTCCATCGTGTCCGTTCGCTTGCTGGAGCCTTGACATGATAGGACCACTCCCAATAGCACCAGGAGGTTTCACACACGTATTGGTAGCAGTTGACAAGTTTACAAAGTGGATTGAAGTGAAGCCAATCAAGAAATTATCATCAGATCGGGCAGTCGAGTTCATAAGTGAAATACTCCACAGATTTGGTTTCCCAAATACAATTATAACTGATCTTGGATCAAACTTCACTTCGCAAGAATTCTGGGATTATTGCGAGAACTCCAGCATTAAGATCAAGTACGTATCTGTTGCACACCCAAGAGCCAACGGCCAAGTGGAACGCATCAACGGAATGATAATTGATGTCTTAAAGAAAAGAATCTTCGATTCCACAAGCAAGAAGGGAGGTAAATGGCTAGCAGAACTACCAATGGTAATCTGGTGGCTACGCACCCAACCTGGCAAGGCCACAGGTCAAACACCTTTCTTCCTGGTATACGGCTCCGAAGCAATACTCCCGGCAGACATCATGTGGAAATCACCTCAACTAGAGATGTATGACTCAGCGGAAGCCAATGGAAGCCGACAGCTAGAGCTGGACTCACTCGATGAGATGAGATGCAATGCACTGCTACGATCAACCCGATATCTCCAAAACATGCGAAGATATCACAATCGCAACATCCAGAGAAGATCTTTCAACATTGGAGACATGGTCCTCCGCAGAATTCAAGATGAAACAGGTCTGCATAAACTCAACTCAAGATGGGAAGGACCTTTTATCGTCACTAAAGTCACAGAACCAGGATCCTACCGACTGATCTACGCGGATGGACTAGAAGTCCTCAAATCATGGAACATGGAGCATCTCAGGAAGTTCTATCCATAAGCTGTCAGAGACCACCTCCCGGATTTCAATTTTCAATAAAGAAACATGATCCATCGGAGTTCAATTCAAATACCCAAGACAGCTTCAGGAGTCATATCTCCACCGGCTACCTCGAATACCAACATTTCTTTGTTCACTCAAAGTCAAAGGCACGGCGAATCATGTAGTCGGGGCTAAGGGACATGAGCCCTGCGGCTCTAGAGACAAGTTCTCAACCTTCTTCAGGAGTCATAACTCTATCGGCTACCTCGAATACCAACCTTTCTTTGTTCACTCAAAGTCAAAGGCACGGCGAATCGAGTAGTCAGGGCTAAGGAACATGAGCCCTGTAGCCCTAGAGATAAGTTCTCTACCTTCTTCAGGAGTCGTAACTCCATTAGCTACCTCGAATACCAACCTTTCTTTGTTCACTCAAAGTCAAAGGCACGGCGAATCGAGTAGTCGGGGCTAAGGGACATGAGCCGTGCGGCCCTAGAGACAAGTTCTCTACCTCCTCCCGGAGTCATAGCTCCATCGGCAACCTCGAATACCAACCTTTCTTTGTTCACTCAAAGTCAAAGGCACGACAAATAGAGTAATCAGGGCTAAGGGCCATGAGCCTTGCGGCCCTAGAGACAAGTTCACTACCCTCTTCAAGAGTCGTAACTCCATCGGCTACCTCGAATACCAACCTTTATTTGTTCACTCAAAGTCAAAGGCACGACGAATCGAGTAGTCAGGGCTAAGGGCCATGAGCCTTGCGGCCCTAGAGACAATGTCTCTACCATCTTCAGGAGTCGTAACTCCATCGGCTACCTCGAATACCAATCTTTCTTTCTTCACTCAAAGTCAAAGGCACGGCGAATCGAGTAGTCGGGGCTAAGGGCCATGAGCCCCGCAGCCCTAGAGACAAGTTCTCTACCTTCTTCAGGAAATCACATCTCCATCAACTTGTCGATTACTTCAGTACTCGATCTTCGGATGGGAAAAGTTCCCTATTTTCCCAAGAGGAATCCTTCGTCCATGAGGCGACAAATTATCGACTACTTTGGTACTCGACCTTCGGAGGGACATGCTCCCCATATCCCAAGAGGATTTTCTCATCCACGAGGCGACAAATTATCGACTACTACAATACTCGATCTTCGGATGGGACAAGTTCCCTATTTCCAAAGAGGAATTTCTTCATCCATAAGACGACGAATTATTCGACTACTTCAGTACTCGATCATTGGATGGGACAAGTTCCCTATCTCCCAAGAGGAATTTTTCGTCCATGAGGCGACAAATTGTCGACTACTACGGTAGTCGACCTTCAGAGGGACGTATTCCCCATATCCTAAGAAGATTCTCTCGTCCATGAGACGACTATTTCGACTAATCCGATGCTCGATCCTCGGACGGGACCAGCTCCCTATCCCCCAAAAAGGAATTCTTTCTCGTACATGAGACGGCAATTGATCGAGTACTTCGTTACTCAATCCTCGGACGGGACAAGGTCCCTATCCCCAAGGAATTAGTCACCTAAGAAATGACAATTCATCGAATGCTACGCACTCGACTTTCGAAAGATTCAAAACTTCTAAACTCCCAGAAGAAACCCTCCGTCCTCAAAATGACAACTCATCGACTACGACGGTACCCGACCCAAAACAGACGAGCTCTCAATCAAAGGAATCATCACACGAGAAGACCTACCTGTTACTACGGCACTCGACAAAGAAGATTCATCCACCCACGAGGCAAGAAAAACCTCGACTACTACGGTAGTCGAGCAACTATGAGACAAGATCTCCATTTCCTAAAAGGAAACACTCGACTACTATAGCACTCGAAGATGCAACTCAATACAGCCGACGACAAGCTTCGTAAAAAGGCAATCAGTCGAATAGTCGACAACTCAAGAGAAAAAATTACTATACATACAAATGATAAAGTACTGCAGTGAACAAGCATCCAGCCAAAAGAATATTACAACAAATATTCAAGCCTCAGGCACTGGCTCCAAGCTGCTGATAACCTTATCAGCGATGGGTTTCATCTCTGCGACATATTCAGAGAATCGCTCCTCTGAACAGCCAACAACAACCCATCGCCAATAAAGGACAAGTTCACGGAAGGGAGAAAAGACTTAACTAATCCTAAGGCATGCGCCAAGTAATCCCTAGAAGTGTCAGAAAAGACTCTTCTCGCCAGCTTCCTCATCCTCAACCATCCCGACGACTACTTGAGCCGCCGCCTCAAGATCAGCTAGCTGCTGAGCCTTCTGATCACGATCAGCCGCCAAGTCTCTGATTTGCTTCATCTCGCTGACCATTTGCTTATCAGCGTCAGCCTTGATCTTGGTCAGCTTCTCCACAGCATCTGCGTGACGATACATAATATTGGTCAGATCAATCACCTCATTATCCTTTCACAACAACAAGCTTTTAAGCTCTGTCAAAGCAAGGAAAACATGAGAACACAAGAAAATTAATCGAAGGACAAGCATCAAAGAAGGAAAAGAATACCTTTCTTCTCTTTAGCAGCAGCCTTGACCTTTTCCTGCAGCTTGGAGGCCTTATCCTTCAGAGCAGAATTGTCCTACTCCAAAGTTTCTACCCAGGCTTCCAGAAGCTTGACTTTCTCAGACTGCTCCCGAGAAGACTTCTCAAGAGCAGCCATCTTCTCAAGCTGCAGCGACTGGTCAACTGTCATCCGGAGATCCTCCCCAGTCTGCCAAAGGAACTCGGCCTACTCAGCGACTTGTTTGGCCAGATCCTATCAACAAAACAAAATCGTCAGAGTACTCGACAAACACAATGAAAGTACTCAAGTACAAGAGGTCACTCACGACAAGAGCAGAATGACAGCCAAGAATCCCCCGGGCGACAGCAGTCGACCCCCCAACCGACTTCTCCGCCTCCTGTTGCGACAGCTCCAGCGGAATCGGATCAACACTTGTAGCAGGCGGAGGACTCTTCGGCCGATCCCCGGTCTGCCTGTCTGAAAAGCACAAAAGACATTAACAAAAGCTCAACGAAGAAACCAGTTGATCGCATCAAACCACTCACTAGTGCCAGCAGCAGCTCCTTCCCCGCCTCCCCAATGGGCAGTTCCTCCACCGCGCCAGCAGCGGAATCGGCCAACCGATCCCCCTCTTTCGGCGAACCCAGAGGCAGCCGGGCAATATTCCTAAGGGAATCAAAAACCCCCTTCTCCGACTCATCAAAACCCAGAGCATCCGGATTGCTACAAAAAGAAGTACTCGACACTTCAAACATGAAATCAAAGGAAAGAAAAAAGCAGTCGATCAACAATCGTACTTACTGAGAGGAGTGTTTCAACACAAATTTTCTCGACCTAGTAAACTTCGGGACCATACTCAGCCCCGAAGCACTCTGTCCCTTGGCAGAGCCACTTCCGCCGGACTCAGCCGGCGCAGAAGGAGTCGAGACAGAAGGGCTCACGATTGAGCCCACCGCCTGCCTCTTAGGAGAAGGAGGCCTAAAAAGAGGAAAAGCCATAAAAAACAAAAGAAACACCTCAGAAAAGTACCAACCCGTACTCACTTGTCTATACTCCCAGTGGAAGCGGCGCTCCGCTTCCGGGTCTTCCCCGAATCGACGGCCGGCTTGTCCACCGCCCTGTCCTGGACATCCGACGCCGTTTGACTGGCCGACAGACCTGCAAACAAGATACAACTGATCAATCAAAGATTCAACAGTCAACCTGAACCAAAGTGCAAGACAAAAGAAGTCAGATCCACACTTGAGTCAGTATGCCCCAATGGCACATCTTCGGGAAGCGGACGCCTACTCTGATAGTTTTTGGGATTAATCTGCACGCACGATACAAAATCAACTCGACTACTCGACAAAAGTACTCGATTTGAACTATGGCAGACTACTCGAAGCTGTACCTCCCGAGGACGCCGGCCAGCACTGAAAGTCCCTGAAATATTGGTCGTACCAGCCACATTCTTCAACAATCCCAACACCCGATCCTTCAGATCTTCCTCCGTAATCATGGATCGGCTATAATGGGAAGGATCCGACCCTCCGTATATTGAAAGCCAAAATGGACCTGTTGGTATTTTGTAACGTCACGAATAAATCCGCAAGCGCATAGATACCGCTGTAGCTTTCACCCAAGAGTATTCCAGGGCATCGTATCCACTGGGGAACGTGAGTACACTATCTACGGGTTTAGACAGTACAAGGACACACACACTGGTGTAGGTGGATAGGAAAGAGAGGACTTTCTATGATCTAGAATCTATGTTTAGAAGAAGAGATCACGTCGCCGTTATACTTTGAGCTACCAGTTTCGACCGGCTTATACAAGCCGATAGCTCCAGTATGATGCTCTATCCAACATCCGAACATGGAGGATTACTAGGGCTCGAACATGGCTGTCACCACCTGCCGGCTACCTCTACAAACCGTGGGACTATCAGACAACTGAGTGGTATAGTCCAGCCTAGACACCACATCTACGCCTTTTCCTACTAACTCTAGAGGCGATCAGGGTTATCCTTTTCTATCCGGAGCCCACTCTAGAGTCAAATGCTACTCGCTAGCATACACATCAACTAATATAAGGCATAGATGATAACTTGCAATCTAAACTCTAATTCTAAATAAACAAAGAAAGTCTCGAACACTTACAACCGAATAAGCATTCGTCGAGGTACAAGAGATATGAGCGCCGACAAGCCCGGCACATCCCCTGACTATCTCCCTCACTCTCGTAGAGGTACAATTTGGAGAAGAGCGCCGTTACCGGTGCCCCTCCTGAGTACCTCTACTCCTAAACTCCTACTAAACACAAGCTAGAGAGGCTCTACACTTGGAGGTGAGTGATGTCTTCATTTGGACCCCCTCCCCTTGTATTTATAGGAGGGAGCCACCCCGGGAATGAAGCCAAACCGCCATAGGTAGCCAACCACGCGAAGCCACTTGTCACTGAGAGGCGGTGGGGCCCGTGGGCCGCCACCACTGGGTCGGGCGACCTGGAGGTCGGCCGACCGTTGGCTGGGTCCGTTTGGCCCGGTCTTCGGTCAGGTGGCTACTAGGTGGGTCCCCATGTCATGTATATGGGTAAGGGCCTGTCTTAGGTCGGTTTGGTAGCTCTAGTGGGCCCTTGGATCCTCGTGAATGCGTCTGATTCATCGAGAAGGTGTTGCCTCGGATCAATGATGTGTCGCCTTGGTTATGGGCTGCGTCTCTCTCTCTCTCTCATGTGCAGCTGCCAAGTGGGCCCTTTTGGTCTTTGGGCTTGCTTGTGCTTGGCCCAGGAATTTATGCCTTGGATAATATGCTTGTTATATGCAGTTTTGGCCCAAATTCACCTGCACACATTCTCAGACCAGCATATGTGGAATTCGTCAAATAATTATCCTATGCTAACTTTTATTCCTTTTGATGCTCGACTTTTGCACGATAGTTGACGGTTAAAATGGGTCGTTAGTGACTGTCAACAGGACCCGCCGCTGCAACGGCTGGATCCTCCGCATCGACCAATGCGCAATCACAGAAGCACCGCAAATCTGGTGATCCGCCTTCAACCTCTCGATCTCCCCAAGGAGAAAGTTAACCTGATCCCCCCCCGCTCCCCTTGGAATTCCAACTCGACTTCTTCATAGGGGGGCCAGGAGTGCGAAGAGGAAGGGAAGAAGAAAGATTCCTAATATAAAACCACATCGACTTCCAGTCGATGACGTTATCACTCAACTCATAAGGAATATACTTGGGTTTCCTCCCCTGACGGAATTGTAACCCAGCACCCCCAACCACATCTATCTTTGATTCGCTAGGCTGGGGTTTCAAATAAAACAAATACTAGAAAAGATCAAAGTGGGGCTCAACCCCCAGAAAAGCTTCACACAGATGAACAAAGATTGAGAAATGAAGAATAGAGTTAGGGGTCAGGTGATGCACCTGAACCCCCCAATGATGAAGAAGACCTCGGAAAAAGTCAGAAATGGAAAAACCGAGGCCCCGAAGAGCATGAGGAAGAAAAACGATAGATTCGTCTTCCTCCTCATGTGGAAAAGACTCCCCATTAGAACGCCTCCATTGGATCACGTTCTGGGGCTGAAGAAGGTGACACTCTACCAAATTCAAAAGGTGGAAGTCGGTACACTTACTCGACTTCCACTCCTGGACCTCCGCCCCGTCCCCGACAGCGCCGCTAGCCTTCCCTTTTGCAGCGGATTTCTTCGGCGCCATGGGAACAGAGAAAAATAGATTCTCTCTTGCTTCACGCTCGGGGGCTAGCGGTGGCTAGTTTCCCGTGGCACTTGAAGGCGAAGAGCAGATGAGTTTTTTGGCGGCGGCAGAAGAGGTTAAGGAAGCGTGCTAAACTTAGATCTACTTGAACAGTTAAATAAGCACACCCTGTGGCAGTACGGTAAATAACAAGAATTTCAAACGTTACATGCCAGTTCCAGAATTATTTCAGCAAGCAAAGTCCTGACCTCCCCACAGAAGAAGCGGAATCTACTCAAAGAACGGAAATTTCCTTTCAAGGATTACATTCCAAAACAAGAAAATGCAAAGATCTCAACAGTTTCAATACTCGATCTCAATTACAAAGAGAATAGCCCAAGGGCTGATACAAAGATCCAAAGTTCGTTACTCCCAAAAGGGGAGTAACCCAGATACATTCAAGGAGGAAAAGGCTTGTTGTAAGAAGATATGAGTAGTCAGAAACATCGCAAATCCTCTTCATGCATTTGCTCTTCTCCCTGATATGTTTTGCAACAAAAACAATGCCATCTCTCCAGAGGCCATCGGGGGGAGACAACCACAGCTCCCACCCGAAAAAAGCTTCTGACACGGCTTCCACCAGCTCTCTATCAAGACAACTAGGATGGCTGCGATGTGAGAAGCAAATGTGGCGGTCTGAGAGAAAACAAGTGTTTGTGCTGCTCGCAAACACTCTTCTAGCACCTTCAAGGACGAATCGACTACTCTCATCAGGAGGTTGAGTACTCTCCATCGAAGAACTCCACTTGGAACCCATGGCTACACCCGCAAGAATGAATATCCAAGCGCAACAGACCCAGCTTAAATAGAAGAAGCAGCAGAACCGCAGCTCAGCCCGTGACAACCAAGGGTAGGGAGGCTCACGGGCAAAACAGAAAAGATTCTACAAGCAGTACTTGCCACGTGAACCCACGGGCAAACAGTACACCGCACTGCCACCTTTTCAGAAAGATTCGCTGCAACCCAGATGATATCAGAAAGATCGCAGAGGACATGATATGATCTCCTAGACCCTTAACCCCAAATCACAGATTTGAATTCAAGGCTCGGGGGCTGCGGGACATCTATCATAAAAGGCAACTTTTTCAAAAATTTCAAGCACCAGAAGAACCCAGAAGACCGAACTGATCCCCAGCCCGATTCATTGAATCAAACTATGGCTCGGGGGCTACTCCATATGGAGCACGAGTACTTCGTGCACCATATATCAGGAAAGATTCGGACCTTGCTCCGTACGGAACGCGAGTACATCGCGCACCATATACCAGGACCGATTCGGGGATTGAGCACCTCATAGCCTCGATACAGCCGAAGAAGCACTCGGAAGACTACTCGAAGCACTCAATGGACTCCGAGGATGGACGACTTGCTCCAGAAACACTCAAAGCGCTCAATTACGCAAACAAAAGTCCAGGAACTCTCGAAGTACCCGACGGTACTCTTCAGAAGCACACGATGCCTGCATGACTCGACAACGAAGAGCTCGGGGGCTTGTCAGACCTGGGGCAATAGGACTGCTCATCACGACGAAATATTCTAGAGCAGGGAGTAGTACATGGTTATGCCCTACCCCTTTTGGGTCTACCCGAATAGGAGTAGAACTAGTCGACGGTCTCGGGAACTAACCGAACCTCTCGGACTAGAATCCTAATAGAACCCGACTAGGACTTCCATGTAACCCTGTTCCCCCAGACTATATAAGGGCGAATAGGGACCCCTCCAAAACATCGAACAAGACCTGAGGGAATACAAACCACCACACAGGATGTAGGGTATTATGCTCCGGCGGCCCGAACCTGTCTAAATCCTTGTGTTCCTTGTACCATCGCGTTCTGATCTCGGCGAGTCCCTACTCATAACCACTCTCCTAGAGATACCCCTTGGAGAACCCGACGGTAAAACACCGACAACCTCCTATCCTAACAGCTCCAATGCCAGGAGAGGAGATGCTCCTTTACATCGCAGCTACCACACATGTTGTCAGCACAACAATCGTGGTAGAACGAAACGAAGATGGTCATGCCTACGGCGTTCAAAGACTAGTTTACTTCATTAGCGAAGTACTCTCTTAATCAAAGGTGCGATACCCGCCAATTCAGAAGCTCCTCTACGCAATACTGATTACATCAAGGATGTTGCGACATTAATTTGATGAGTACAAGATATCAGTCATCACGGACTTCCCACTGGGTGACATCTTACACAATCGGGACGCGACTGGTCGAATCTCAAAATGGGCAATTGAACTAGGGGCGCTCGAACTGAAATTCACGCCAAGAACAGCAATTAAGTCTCAAGCCCTAGTTGACTTCCTGGCTGAATGGAGGGAAAACCAAGTACCCGCTCCACAATCCGTTTTAGACCACTGGACCATGTACTTTGACGGATCATTAAAGTTGGGTGGAGGAGGAGGAGGCGTACTCATCTCTCCAAAAGGCGAGCAACTCAAGTACGTCTTCCAAATTCTCTTCGAAGTATCCAACAACAAAGCAGAATATGAAGCTCTCCTACATGGCCTCCGACTGGCCATCTCCCTAGGCATCAAGTGACTACTCGTCTACGGAGACTCCCTCCTCGTGGTTCAAAAAGTAAACAAAGAGTGGGACATCAACAAAGAAACCTTGGACGCCTACGTTGCAGAGATCAGGAAACTTAAAAACAAGTTTTCAGGACTGGAGATCCACCATGTCGTCCGCGACAACAATGTGGTAGCAGATGTCCTTTCAAAACTCGGCTCCGATCGAGCAGAAGTCCCTCCAGGAATTTTTGTCCATGAGCTTCATCACCCCTCAATCAATACTTCCACCCCAATGGAAGTCGACTCAGTTCCTCAAGAAACCAGTCGAGAGGTGTTGATGATTGAAGCCGACTGGCGCACTACATTTATCGACTACATCAAGGACAAAGTACTCCCATCGGGAATAAAAAAAGACGACGCAGAAGCAGTACGCATCATGCGTCACAGCAAGAATTACGTCCTTGTTGACAACAAACTCTACAAATGAGGCGCAAGATCCGGCATCCTCATGAAATGCATCACAGCAGAAGAAGGAAAAGGAATCCTACAAGAAGCTCATGAAAGCCCATACGGAAACCACGCAGCTTCACGTACGCTGGTCGGCAAAGTCTTCAGATCAGGATTCTACTGGACCACAGCATTATCAGACGCAGAACTACTCGTCAAACGATGTCCAGGATGCCAGTACTTCGCCAAACAGAGTCACTTGCCTGCATCAATGGAATGATAATTGATGGCTTAAAGAAAAGAATCTTGGATTCCACAAGTAAGAAGGGAGGTAAATGTCTAGCAGAACTACCAATGGTAATTTGGTGGCTACGCACCCAACCTAGCAAGGCCACAGGTCAAACACCTTTCTTCCTGGTATACGGCTCAGAAGCAATACTCCCGGCAGACATCATGTGGAAATCACCTCGACTAGAGATGTATGATTCAGCGGAAGCCGATGGAAGCCGACAGCTAGAACTGGACTCACTCGATGAGATGATATTCAATGCACTGCTACGATCATACCGATATCTCCAAAACATGCAAAGATATCACGATCGCAACATCCAGACAAGATCTTTCAACATTGGAGACATGGTCCTCCGCAGAATTCAAGATGAAACAGGTCTGCATAAACTCAACTCAAGTTGGGAAGGATCCTACCGACTAATCTACGCGGACGGACTAGAAGTCCCCAACTCATGTAACATCGAGCATCTCAGGAAGTTCTATCCATAAGCTGTCAGGGACCACCTCCCGAATTTCAATTTTCAATAAAGAAACATGATCCTTCGGAGCTCAATTCAAATACCCAAGACTGCTTCAGGAGTCGTATCTCCACCGGCTACCTCGAATACCAACATTTCTTTGTTCACTCAAAGTCAAAGGCACGGCGAATCGAGTAGTTGGGGCTAAGGGACATGAGCCCTGCGGCCCTAGAGACTAGTTCTCAACCTTCTTCAGGAGTCGTAACTCCATCGGCTACCTCGAATACCAACCTTTCTTTGTTCACTCAAAGTCAAAGGCACGGCAAATCGAGTAGTCGGGGCTAAGGGACATGAGCCCTGTGGCCCTAGAGACAAGTTTTCTACCTTCTTCAGGAGTCGTAACTCCATCGGCTACCTCGAATACCAACCTTTCTTTGTTCACTCAAAGTCAAAGGCACAGCGAATCGAGTAGTCGGGGCTAAGGGACATGAGCCCTGCGGCCCTAGAGACAAGTTCTCTACCCTCTCTAGGAGTCATAACTCCACCGGCTAAGAGACACGAGCTCCGCGGCCAAAAGGAATACTCTTCCTATCTCCCAAGAGGATTTTCTCGTCCATGAGACGACAACTGATCGACTACTACGGTACTCGGCTTTTGGAGGGACAAGTTCCCTATATTAAAGAAGACTAACTCACTCACAAGGTGCCAAGTTGTCGACTACTACGGTACTCGGCCTTTGGAGGGAAAAGTTCCCTATCTCCAAGTCTTACTCGTCCATGAGATGACAGTTCATCGACTACTACGGTACTCGATCTAAGAAGAGACATGATCTCATGAAGAACCATTCATCCACAAGATGGAAGCTAAGGAAGAGACACGATCTCTACATCCACACAAGATGATTACTTAAGCAAAGTTCTCATAAAAAGAACTCGACAACTCATTGGCAAAAAGTCATAATTATATGGCAAGGAGAAGATACAGTACATCCTACTGTTCTATCAACTTTACAATCTGGTCGGCCACAGGCTTAGCCTCCTCTACATACTTGACGAATTGGTCATGGCCACACTTCGAACACATGCCATCGCCAAGAACGGCTATCCTCGCCAAAGGCCAATATAACTTAATAAGCCCGAGAGCTTGCGCTACACAATTCCTAGAAGTTTCAACCAAGTACTCGGCAAACTTCTGAGGGACCCTCTGCAGCCGATCCGCCAAGCTGCCACCAGATTCCTCGGCTAAACCTACGGACTCGACCACAGTTTGAGCCGCCACCCTGAGTTCCTGCAACTCCTTCTGATGGTTCTCAGTGCCGTCTGTGGATACAACAAGAAGGACATAAGCATCTGTGCGACCAAAAACAGAACCTCAGAACACAGATCAGGAAATCACCTCGGTTCTTCTGGATCACTTCCTTCAGCATCTTCACCCTCTGCTCGAGCGCGGTTTATCCTTCTTCAAAGCAGCATTCTCTGCCTCTAGCGGAGTGATCTTCTGACAGTCTGCCTTAGTCGCCTTCAGCTTCTGTGACTTCAAATATGACCGATTGGCCATTTGCTACAACAAGGAACAAATCAGTCTCCAGAAACACCCACATAAGAAAAAGTACTCGACAAAAAGTACTTACCACAGAAAACTTGGTGAATTCCCGAATTACGGCCTGGAATTTCTTCATATTCCCAGCCGTCAATTGCGGATCATCCTCAAGCTGCTCTCTATGATAACATTCAAAGGGAGGAGGGGACGCCGTAATTTCTTCCAGTAGACTATCACCCGACTCCTCCACTTCTTCAGCATCCGGCGAGTCACCTATAGTCTTACCCGCTTGAACAAGTCGAGCAACCGGAAGAACCTTCGAACCATTGTAAGGAGGAATGATGGGCTCACCAACTGGTATCTCCTCCGAAGGTCGCAATCCTGCCCCACCGGCCTGCCTCGACGACTCCGCCATATCAGGAGTGGCAGCAGCAGGAGCCCCCTCCTCAACAACTCGCATCTGCTTGGGCGCAGGTCCAGGGCTACAAACAAAAGCAAGGACATCAGACAGCAAAACTGAGAACGGGACAAGAACCACTCGACTGGTTACTTGACTTCGCCACTGTCCCTCCTCTTCCGCACAGTTATCCTCAGCTTCTTGGGACAACTAGTGCTGGCTTCAGGCCCTGGACTCCCCTCACGAGCAAAAGACCCGACTCCTCCCGTTTTACCCTTCACCAGCTCTGCAAGGGTAGCTCGATCATCGGAGTTAGTACTCGACAAAGTCTCCGAGACAGTTGGATCCAGATTAGGCATGTATTCATGAGGCCGCAGATGAGCACTAGGCGTCATATGGCTCGGCCGATGAACCTCAGGCAACGGAGGATCGCTCCGAAAACCAACAAGTCATCCTACAAAAGACCCAGGATCAGCTACAAAAGCAGAAGGGCAACTCAGAAAAGCACTCGATGATATAGAATCTTACCTGTTTCGGGGAATTATTCACATGGATAAATCTGGAAGGACAAAAATGGAACTGACACCCTAAAAAAGGTTATAAAGGAGCACCATAGCCTCATCTTGACCAGTCTTCTCCGACAAAAATCGAGGGATCGTACAGTCCCGTATACTCAAATCCAAGGTGGTTGCGACACTGCAAGGGCTGGTTTTGCCTCATAAGCCAACACGCAACAACTGTAGCCCCAGTCACTCCCTCCTTCCGCCGCTTAGCAATTCTCTTAAGAAGCTCTCCCACCTGATCCACATTTTCAGCATGCGCATACCACTCGTTATGCTGCTTTGGAGGTCCAGGAGTCCTTTCCGGAAGTGTAGGGGCACGGTTATCAATATAAAACCACTCCGCCTTCCAATCCCCAATCTGACGGCGTAAAGTATACGGGATATACTTATCCGCCATGCCAGGACGAAACTGGAGATCAGCACCTCCTATCCTAGCAATATTCCTAAGATTGGGACACGGATTCAAGGAAAAGAGACTTTTGAAAAGATCAAAATGAGGATGAATTCCAAGGAAAGCTTCACAAAGCTGAACAAAAATATCTATGTGCAGAATTGAATCAGTGGTCAAATGATGAAGCTGAACCCCCCAAACAAAAAGAAGACCTCACAAGAAGTCGCAGACTGGAATCGCAAGGCCACGCTCGACAAAAGCCTTGAAAAGAACAATTTCAGAAGTCTTTTCAAAATGCCTTTTATGACTTTCGAAAAACTGCCATTGAATCAAGGTTTTAGATTGTAAAAGACGACTGCTGACAAGAGAAGAGATCACGGATTTGGAAAGCTTACTCTTCTTCCACCCGTCAGCCATCGTCGCCTCCTTCCCAGATCCTTGGCGCTTGGATCTCTTCGGCACCATCCGGAAGGTCACGAGCCTCTTCTCACGCATATGCCCGAGGGCTGAGAATTCAAAGGAAAATGGAAGACGAGGCCTAATGCAGAAGACTAAGGAAATCCGGGAAAGTAAAAAACGTAGATCGATTCGGCACAATTAAATAGCCAGGCCGAAAATAACAGAAAGTTCAAATGTCACAAAGTACGCCTCAGTTCGGGAATCTTAACCCTAAATCAAAGGATTTCAAGTCAAGGCTCGGGGGCTGTGAGATACGTGTCATAAATGACAACTTTTTTCAAATAACAAAACTGAAGACAGAAATGACCCTCAGCCTGATCCTTCGGTTCAACCTAAGGCTCGGGGGCTACTCCATATGGAGCGCGAGTACATCGCACACCATATCAGAAGAAGAGATTTGGGGTAGGGCATCTCATAGCCTCGTGTCAGCCGAAGAAGTACTCGGAAGACTACCCAAAGCACTCGACGGACTCCAGGCCTGAGCAATGGGTTCTAGAAACGCTCAAAAGCACTCGATGTATGTCTTCAGAAGTATTCGACGCCTGCAGGACTCGACTACTGTCAGACCTGGGGCGACAGGACTGCTCATCACGACGAAATATTCTAGAGTAGGGAGTAGTACATGGCTATACCCTACCTCTTTTGTATCTACCTGAATTGGAGTAGAACCAGTCGATGGTCTCGGGAACTAGCCGAACCTCTCGGGCTAGAATCCTAACAGAACTCGACTAGGACTTCCGTGTAACCCTGTTCCCCCAGACTATATAAGGGCGAACAGGGACACCTCCAAAACATGGAACAATACCTGAGGGAATATAAACCACCACACATGACGTATGGTATTACGCTCCGGCAGCCTGAACCTGTCTAAATCCTTGTGTTCCTTGCACCATCGCGTTCTGATCTCGGCGAGTCCCTACTCATAACCACTCTCCTCGGAATACCCCTCGGAGAACCCGATGGTAAAACACCGATAGCTGGCGCCCACCGTGGGGCCTCTCGCTAATGATCATCGGAAGAACTCGATGGCTTCTCTCGATGACACTTCGGTGCTCAAAAAAAGGCTCCTCCCTTCGCATCGGCTCCTGGATCTTTATCGCCGACGGATCAAGTGGCTTCAAAAGCTTTTCAATCGGTCAAGATCTCCCAGAAGTTTCAGAAGCTGCAAAACGCCATGAATTTGACGAATTCACTGATCAACTCGAAGAAATCGGATCTTCGAACCTTAACAACGAAGCCCGGATTCAACCCGAATTCGACACAATCAAAGCCAAAACACTCTCCGAATTGGAAGAGGACTTGGAAAAACTGCTGGAAGATTCCAAGCAAGAAACTTCCACGAACGGAAAGACCATACTTCCCAATTGCACCCGCGTCGCTGAACCAAGTCTTCGGGAGAAAAAGCCAACGATTAACTTCAAGAAAATTATTCGCAAAAAGAAGCAGTCGAAAAACACTTTTTCAAACATCGATGATATTGATGAAAAGATCGAGCACTGCCTCTAGAAAGCTGAAGACACGTTCAACATCAACACTTCTCTCGAAGAATTCTCCAACCAGTGGACTTTCAACTCTGCAGAGCTGGAACAAGATCAAGCTTTCGTCAAATATCTCGAAGAATTGGATGAAACAATCTCTGAAGACGAACTAGCTGAATGGTCACACGACGACGTTGACCTGTTCATGGAAGGATTAACTAATCCCGACAAGCTTGAAGCTCTCTAGGAGCAGTCCAAAGTGAAGAAGCTGTAGGACGACTCACACAGGTCACTGGATCAACATTTATCACAACCCCATCCTGCAGAAAACTCTGTATCAATCGAAGACTACATGAGTCGCTGGTGTAACGTTGTTCAAACTTCAAACTCCCCTACCCCGCAAGAAGATCACCGTATGCCGCAGACGTGTTCTTCAGAAAAACGTGACATTTTGGACAAATACAACAAATTCATAAATGAACTATCAGTTCGAATCGAAGGCGGATGGCCCCTAGCGGACCACATCCCACACGACGAAGACCTTCTGCGACACACTCTCGGACTCCCTCCCCGAGTCAAGAAAGACAGGGAAGCCTACCCGGTTCCGGTTCAAGACATTAAAAGAAACCAACTCACACCACTACCCGATTCGGACAAGAAGACCGAACCCGACATACAATCGACTTTCACAATCACTATAAAAGGAGAACCACAGTCCTCAATTCAAGAAGAAAGGCAGCAACTCTCAGAAGACGAAGAACTACCATTCCAGCAAGGTCTCCCACTCATGGAAGACAACATCAATTTGAAAATCCGCGGCCATAATCACGAAATTTTCATGGCTTTTCTCTCAGATCCCACAAACCAAAAAAGCGATTCTACAGCACTGGAAGACTTGGACTATGATGAATTCCTCTCTGAACTAGAGATAACTGAAGCAGCAGCAGCTAGCCATGAAAATCCTCCACCAGGAATCACAGTCACCGTCCATCTAGACAACAACCCGAAGATGATTCTCAAGACAGAGCACCAACAACTTGGCGACTCGTTCGACTATTCAAACAGTGACTTACACAACGTTATCAACATTGGCCGCAACGTAAAAACAATTATCATCAACAAAAGGGAAGATCATGAGGAAGTCGAAGCCTACAGTCCAACATTTAATTACCAGATACATGATATCTACGGGTACAACCCGCGAAAATGACATCGCGACAAGGCAGCTCCTCCTTCTCAACCAAAGCAGTCGACAATTGATTCAACTCAACAAAAAATCAATTCAAAATGCTTCCTACATCCCAAAGGAAAGCACTCGAGTTTGCAATGCAGCACTCTTCGCAAAGCACTCGGAGCACCTCCAACTTCTGCCAACAAAGACAACAAAAAAGAGAGCCAACACGAGCAAAACCCTTTCCAATAAGGTGTTAAGCATGCCAGTTACTCAACCGAGTTATCTATTGGGCTTACCCCCGGTCTTACACCCAATAAAGACTAGGATGGGTTTGCCCGAGCTCTGACTCGAGTCATCTATTGGGCTTACCCTCGGTCTTACACCCAATAAAGGCTAGGATGGGTTCGCCCGAGCTCTGACTCAACCCCAAAATTACTAGCACTGGCAATAAAGTCATCTATTGGGCTTACCCCTGGTCTTACACCCAATAAAGGCTAGGATGGGTTCGCCCGAGCTCTGACTCAACCCCAAAATTACTCGCACTGGCAATCAAGTCATCTATTGGGCTTACCCCCGGTCTTACACCCAATAAAGGCTAGGATGGGTTTGCCCGAGCTCTGACTCAGTTCACCACTCGTGTTGGCAGAAGACAAATATTCAAAGCCGATCATTGGCCTTACACCCAATAAAGGCCAAGATGGATTCACTTGAGTAAGACTCCAATATAAAGAAATTGAGTGCTTCAAAATTGGATGAAAGAGAAGACATGAGCTCCCCTTTCTTAAGGGATTATTTCTTCAGGAGTCGTCACTCCATCAGTTACTTTGAATACCAACCTTTCTTTATTTACTCAAGGTAAAAGGCACGGCGAATCGAGTAACTGGGGCTAAGGGACATGTGCCTTGCGGCCCTAGAGACAAATTCTCTACCATCTTCAGGAGTTAAACCTAGAGACATGAGCTCCCCCTCCCCAGGGGTGGTTACTCCATCGGCTACCTCGAATACCAACCTTTCTTTGTTTACTTAGAGTCAAAGGCACAACGAATCGAGTAGTCAGGGCTAAGGGACACGAGCCTAACGGCCCTAGAGACAAGTTCTCTACACTCTCTCGTCCATGAGACGACGGCTATTTCGACTACATCGGTACTTGAACTTCAGAGGGACATGCTCCTCATATCCCAAGAGGATTTTCTCGTCCACGAGGCGATAAATTTTCAACTACTTCGGTACTCGAACTTCGGAGGGACATGCTCCCCATATCCCAAGAAGATTTTCTCATCCACGTGGCGACAAATTATCGACTACTTACTATACTCGACCTTCGGAGGGACATGCTCCACATATCTCAAGAAGATTTTCTTGTCCATAAGATGACGAATTATTCGACTACTTCGATACTCAATCTCTAGATGGGACACGCTCCCTATCTCCCAAGAGGACCTTCTCGTCCATGAGATGATGACTATTTCGACTATTCGATACTCGACCTTCGGAGGGACATGCTCCACATATCTCAAGAAGATTTTCTCGTCCATAAGATGATGAATTATTCGACTACTTCGGTACTCGATCTCCGGATGGGACACGCTAACTATTTCCCAAAGAAGAATTTTTCTCGTCCATAAGATGATGAATTATTCGATTACTTCGATACTCGATCTATGGATGGGACACGCTCCCTATCTCCCAAAAAGATTTAATCATCCATGAGGCGACAAATTATCGACTACTACAGCACTCGACCTTCGAACGGGGCAAACTCCCAAAAGGACTCTCTCTCATAAGAGACAACAAACAGTCGACTACTACAGCACTTGACTCAACCCGAGACAAGATCTCTACTTCACAAGAAGAATTACTCATCCACGAGATGGCAACCAGTCGATTACTACGTACTCGACCCAAAAGGACCCCAATCAAGGGAGTCATCACACAAGAAAATGAAGACCTATCGATTACTATAGTACTCGACAAAGAGGGTTCATCCGTCCACGAGACGGCAAAAACCTCGACTACTACGGTACTCGACCAACTATGACACAGGAAAATCGACTACCACAGTACTCGAAGAAACAGATCAAGACAGCCAATGATAAGGGCAAACTAGCCGATCGGCCGTCAACTCAAAAGAAAGTACTATACATCATAATGACAAAAGTACTGCAATGGACACCCGTCCACACAAAAGCCAAAGGAATATTACAAACAACTGTTCAAGCCTCTAGCGCAGGCTCCAAGCCACTAATAACCATATCAGCAATGGGTTTCATCTCCACGACATACTCAGAGAATCTCTCCTCTGAGCAGCCAACGACCACCCCATCACCAATAAGGGCCAAGTTCGCGGAAAGAAGAAAGGATTTGACTAATCCTAAGGCATGGGCTAAGTACTCCCTAGAAGTGTCGGAGAAAAAGCTACTAAGTCATTGAGGGGCTTCACGAAGACGCTCCAGCAGACTTTTCTCGGCAGCTCCCTCGTCCTCCACCATGTCGACGACTACTTTGGCCGCCACCTCAAGATCAGCCAACTGCTAGGATAACTCCATGATCTGCTTCATATCACCGATCATCTGTTTATCAGCGTCAGCCTTGATCTTGGTCAGCTTCTCCACAGCATCTGCGTGACGATACATAATATTTTTAAGATCAGTCACCAGTTCATCCCTTTTCAACAATAAGCTTTTAAGCTCTGCCAAAGCAAGCAAAACATGAGCACAGAAGAAAACCACTCGAAGGACAAGCATCAAAGAAGGAAAAGAATACCTTTCTTCTCCTTGGCAGCAGCCTTGGCCTTCTCCTGCAGCTTGGACGCCTTGTCTTTTAGAGTAGAATTATCCTGCTCCAAAGCCTCCACCCGGGCCTCCAAGAGCTTGATCTTTTCCGACTGCTCCCGAGAAGACCTCTCAAGAGCAGCGATCCTCTCAAGCTGCAGCGCTTGGTCACCCGTCAACTGGAGATCCTCGCCAGTCCGCCGAAGGAACTCGGCTTGCTCAACCACTTGCTTGGCCAGATCCTGCCAACAAAACGAAGTCAAAACAGAGTACTCGACAAACTCAACTACTCAAGTACAAAAAGACACAACAAGAGAGGAATGGCAGCCCAAAATCCCCTGGGCAATAGCAATCAACCCCTCGGCCAACTTCTCCCGCCGCGGCACCTCCTGCAAGGATGGATCAACATTGGCAACAACCAAAGAACTCTTCGGTTGATCCTCCATCTATTTATCTAAAAAATTCAAAGACATTAGCAAGTGCTCGACGGAAAAACCAGTCGTCCACAGCAAACCACTCACCAGTGCCAGCGACTGGAGAATTCTTGTCCGCCTCCTCGGTGACCAAGTTTTCCGCCGTTCTAGCAGCGGAATCAGCCACCCGATCATCCTCCTTCGGCGAACCAAGAGGCAACTGGGCAATGTTCTTAAGGGAACAAAAAATTCCCTTCTCCGACTCATCAATCCCAAGGGCTTCTGGATTGCTACGAAAAGAAGTACTCAACACTTCAATCACAAAATCAAAGAAGGCAAAGCAGTTGATCAACAATTACACTAACTGAGAGGAGTGTTTAAGCACGAATTTCTTTGGCTTCGTAAATTTTGGGACCATACTCAGCCCCGAAGCACTCTGCCCCTTGGCAGAGCCACTCCCACCGGACTCAGCCGGCGCAAAAGGTGTCACGACAACGGGGCTCACAATGGAGCTCACCGCCTGCCTCTTGGAGGGAGAAGGAGGCCTAAGAAGAGGAAAAGCCATCAAGATCAAACGCAACACCTCAAAAAAGTAACAACCCGTACTCACATGTCACTACTCCCAGCAGAAACGGCGCTCCGCTTCCAAGTCCTCGTAGACTCAACTGCCGGCTCGTCCGCTGTCCGGCCCTGGACATCAGACGCCGTTCGACTGGCCGACGGACCTACAAAAGAAGATACAACTGTAATCAATCGAGGATCCAACGGTCAATTCGAACCAAAATACAAGACAAAAGAAGTCAGATGCACACTTGAGTCAGTATGCACCAAAGGCACATCTTCCGGCAGCGGAGGCCTACTCTGATAGTTTTCGGGATTAATCTGCACGAAAGACACCAGATCAACTCGACTACACGACAAAAGTACTCAACTGAAACTACATGGTTCTACTCAATGCAATACCTCCCGAGGACGTCTACCAGCACTGAAAGTCCCAGCAATATTGGCCGTCCCAGCCACGTTCTTCAGCAATTGCATCACCCGATCCTTCAGATCATCCTCAGTAATATTGGATCGGCTATAACGGGAAGGATCCGTTCCTCCCGTATACTGAAAGCCCAAATGTACTCGTCGCTGTAGCGGCTGGATCCTCCGCATTGACCAATGCGCAATCACAGAAGCACCGCAGACCCGGTGATCCGCCTTCACCTTCTCGATTTCTCCAAGGAGAAAATTGACATGATCTACATTGCCACTCCTGGAATTCCAACTTGGTCTCTTCACAGGGAGACCAGGAGTACGCAAGGGAAGAGAAGAAGAAAGATTCCTAATGTAAAACCACATCTCCTTCCTGTCGATGACCTTGTCACTCAACTCATAGGAGATGTATTGGGGTTTCTTCCCCTGACGAAACTGCAACCCAGCACCCCCAACAACATCTATCTTCGATTCGCTAGGTTGGGGTTTCAAATGAAAGAAATACTGGAAAAGATCAAAGTGGGGCTCAATCCCCAGAAAGCCTTCACACAGATGAACAAAGATCGAGATGTGAAGAATAGAGTTAGGGGTCTGATGATGCACCTGAACCCCCCAATCATGAAGAAGGCCTCGGGAGAAATCAGAAATGGGAAAACCGTGGCCCCAAAGAACATGAGGAAGGAAAACGACAGATTCGTTTCCCCCCTCATGAGGAAAAGACTCCCCATCCGAACGTCTCCAATGGATCACGCTCCGAGGCTGAAGAAGGTGACTCTCTACCAGGTTCAAAAGATGGGAGTTGGTACACTTACTCGACTTCCACTCTTGGACCTCCGCCCCGTCCTCGGCAGCGCCGCTCGCCTTTCCTTTCGCAGCGTATTTCTTCGGCGCCATGGGAACAGAGAAAAACAGATTATCTCTTGCTTCACGCTCGGGGGCTAGTGGTGGCTAGTTTCCTGTGGCACTTGGAGGCGAAGAGCAGATGAGTTTTTTGGTGGCGGCGGAAGAGGTTAAGGAAGCGTGCTAAACCTAGATCTACTCGAACAGTTAAATAAGCACACCCCATGGCAGTACGGTAAATAACAAGAAGTTCAAAGGTCACGCACCAGTTCTAGAATTATTTCAGCAAGAAAATTCCTGACCTGCCCACAGAAGAAGCGGAACCTACGCAAATAACGGAAATTTCCTTCCAAGGATTACATTCCAAAACAAGAAAATACAAAGATCTCAACAGTTTCACCACTCAATCTCAACTACAAAGGGGACAACCCAAGGGCTGATACAAAGATACAAAGTCCATTACTCCCAAAAGGGAGTAACCCAGATACATTCAGGGAGGAAAAGGCTTGTTGTAAGAAGATCTGCGTAATCAGGAACATCGCAAATCATCTTCTTGTATCTGCTCTTCTCCCTGATAAGTTTTGCAACAAAAACAATGCCATCTCTCCAGAGGCCATCGGGGGGGGGGAGACAACCACAGTTCCCACCCAAAAAAAAGCTTCTGACATGGCTTCCACCAGCTCTCTATCAAGACAACCAGGATGGCTGCGATGTGAGAAGCAAAAGTGGCGGCCTGAGAGATAACAAGTGTTTGTGCTTCTCGCAAACACTCTTCTAGCACCTACAAGGATGAATCGAGTACCCTCATCAGGAGGTCGAGTACTCTCCAATGAAGAACTCCACTTGGAACCCATGGCTACAACTGCAAGAATGAATACCCAAGTGCAACAAACCCCGCTTAAATAGAAGAAGTAGCAGAGCCGTAGCTCAGCCCGTGACAACCAAGGGCAGGGAGGCTCACAGCCGAAACAGAAAAGATTCTATAAGCAGTACTTGCCACGTGAACCCACGGGCAAACAGTACACCGCACTGCCACTTTTTCAGAAGATTCGCTGCATCCGGGATGATATCAGAAAGATCGCAGAGGACATGATACGATCTCCTAGACCCTTAACCCCAAATCACATATTTGAATTCAAGGCTCGGGGTCTGCGGGACACGTATCATAAAAAGGCAATTTTTTTAAAAATATTGCAAGCACTAGAAGAACCCAGAAGACTGAACCGATCCCCAGCCCGATTCAACGAATCAAACTAAGGCTCCGGGGCTACTCCATATGGAGCGCGAGTACATCACGCACCATATATTAGGACAGATTCGGGGCTTGAGCACCTCATAGCCTCGATGCAGTCGAAGAAGCACTCAGAAGACTACTCGAAGCACCCAATGGACTCCGAGGATGGACGACTTGCTCCAGGAGCACTCGAAGCGCTCGGTTACGCAAACAAAAATCCAGGAACTCTCGAAGAACCCGACGGACGTCTTCAGAAGCACTCGATGCCTGCATGACTCGTCTACGAAGAGCTCGGGGGCTTGTCAGACCTGTGGCGACAGGACTGCTCATCACGATGAAATATTCTAGAGTAGGGAGTAGTACACGGTTATAGCCTACCTCTTTTGTATCTACCCGAATAGGAGTAGAACCAGTCGACTGTCTCGGGAACTAGCCGAACCCCTCGGGCTAGAATCCTAACAGAACTCGACTAGCACTTCCGTGTAACCCTGTTCCCACAGACTATATAAGGGCGAACAGGGACCCCTCCAAAACATGGAAAAATACTTGAGGGAATACAAACCACCATACAGGTTGTAGGGTATTACGCTCCGGCGGCCTGAACCTGTCTAAATCCTTGTGTTCCTTGCACCATCGCGTTCTGATCTCGGCGAGTCCCTACTCATAACCACTCTCCTCGGGATACCCCTAGGAGAACCCGACGGTAAAACACCGACAACTACGAAGAGCTCGGGGGCTTGTCAGACCCGGGGTCACGGGACTACTCATAGGCACAGAATGTTCCGAAAAGAGGGATAGCACATAGACTATCCCTCGTCGCCTTGTATCTACTCGTACAGCAGTAGAACTAGCTGAAGTACAAGGAAACTACCCGACCTACTCGGAGTAGAAATCTAAACGTACTCGGCTAGAACTTTCCATGTAACCCGGTCCCCCCAAGATTTATAAGGGCGGACAGGGACCCCTCCAAAGCATCGAACAACACCTAAGGGAATACAAACCACCACACAGGACGCAGGGTATTACGCTCCGGCGGCCTGAACTTGTCTGAATCCTTGTGTTCCTTGCACCATCGCGTTCTGATCTCGGCGAGTCCCTACTCATAACCACTCTCCTCGGGATACCCCTCGGAGAACCCGACGGTAAAACACCAACACCGGGGCCTGGCCCATTTGGAAAATTATAGAAGTAAGCGGATTTCGATTCTTTTTCTTTTTTAATAATTCACCATAATTTGATGCCGCGTAATGACAATAGGGAATAATCGATGGAGAAAAAAAAGACGTGTGTGTGAGAGAGAGAGAGTGGGGGCTGACAGAAATCCATGTCACTACTAAAAAAACATTAATCATGACCTTTAAAAATGGCCTCAGAGGCAGGCACGTTTATTAACAGTCTCGATTAATGCCTATGATTAACTGAGGCAGTCATTTTTTCTTAATCGTAGTGGTTACAAAAAATTGTCTCCCAAAATCGATTAACAGAGGTGGACACCTTAAAATGTCCGTCTTGGTTAATATACATTAACCGAGATGGTTGTTCTAATGTAAACGCCTCAATTAATACATTAAACGAGGTGGACGCGCTATAAGGCGCGCTTCGGATAATATATGCCCATCTCGGAGCCCAGACAGCCCATCCCGACCCGATATGCCGCTTGGAGTATATAAACTGGAGTTAGGGTTCCATCCTCATAGCTCTCCACCTTCTCCTAGCCACCCCTCCCTCTCTCCACATTTCCATCCTCGAGCAGCCCCTCCTTCTCCACAGCAACAGCGGCGGATGCGCCGCGCCGCCTGCGCGGCAGGCGGCAGACGTGGTGGACATGGTGGGCGGCGAGCGCGGCGGACGGGGCAGGCGGCGGGCGCTAGAGAAACCGTGCCACAGTCGTGAGGAGGTCGTCGTAGAACGCCGCCGCCTTCGTGGCCGCGTGCACGGCGTGTGCACGAACGCGACGTGGCGGTCCAGCGCCTCACACTTGGCCTTCTCCACCTCCATGGCGCTCCTCCCGTACGGTCCTCCTCTCCTTCCATTGCAGCAACAGCAGACACATAGCGGATGGACAGCGCAGCGGTGCGGCGGCGGACGCAGCAGCTCAGATGGGCTTGGTGGGCTTGTGATGGGCTCAGCAGGCTCTTCTTCTTTTTATTTGATTAACCGAGGCGGGCAGCAAAATGTCTCGGAAAATTGGTCATTTACCATGACCTGGATCTGAGGCGGTTGCCAAAAACGTCTCGGTTAATAAATTTTGCCCACCTCGGTTAATAGATATTATAGCAGCGTGTCTACATCGTTGAAAGTAGAATCAAACTATGCCATCTCCTTTGCCTCAAGGGTCCATGCCACAACTAGAGTAGCTCTTATGGAGTATCACCCAATGATAATAATCCTTTCAACACTACTAACTAATAAAGAACTAAACATTAGTATGAACATTAATTTGCAATGTGGCGTGTGTGCGTGTGTGTATTTTCAAGCTCTCCGACCATCCAACTCTAGTGCTGAATCCAAGAAGTGGGTTTCTTTTAAACAAACAATACAAAAGGTGGATTGGATCCTTTAGAGCATCTCCAAAAAATTCTCTATATCTTTTCTTATTGCTAGGAATAGATATTTCGATAGAAAAATATCCCCCAACAGTTTCTCTAAGTGGTTATCCAAATGTAGCTATCCTCCATTCCTCATTTCTTGCTAGTCAAAGATAGATAATGGAAATAACTTTCTAGAGTGTACTCAATATATAAAAAAACTTTTGAAGAGTGAAAACATATCGAGAGTGATTTTTATGTAAAAGACTCTCCAAATATTAATTTAGATGATGAAATTTAGAAAGACTCTTAGAGATTGAGAACTAGCTAACTATGTCAACTGAGTTTTATGAGGACGAAACTCCTCTCTCGTCCCATAAAACTCTCTCATTCTCTCTCACATTATGTCAGCAAAATTGATAATGTGCTATACAATTTAATACTATGAAGCTCTCCATAAAACTTTCATTGAAAGTAGCCTACACATAAGAGTAGCACAAAAGAAACGCCATGTTTTCTCCACACTAGAGGGACTAGTTTTTACATTTATATGAGACACAATCATGTTGCCAGCAACCTTGCCACTAATTAAGAATGTCACTATCCTTTGGATGCAAGCAGCATGAAACATGTATACCTACCCTGTTCTTGCATTGCAGGTATATATGTATTCCAGAATCGACTGTTAATAATTACTCACTGCTTCGTATAAAGTAAAAAAAGAAAGAAAGAAAGAAAGAAAAGGGTAAAAGAAGCTACTCCTCGATTAACTGACCAACCCCAACCCAGAAGGCAAGCAGATCGAGCGCCAGGCGGCACTCAGGGCAGGTAGTGCGTGAGGGCGTAGGCGACGGTGGATCCGTAGAAGAGCAGCCCGCCGACGACGAGCCCCGAGAGCGCGAAGGTGGCGCCGACGGCGAGCGGGATGCCGCAGGAGACGAGGCCGAACTTGAGCTGGATGGCGTCCACCATGGAGAGCAGCAGGAAGAAGGTGCCCAAGATGGAGCACCCTGCCGCCAGCAGCATCATCGGCCGCGCGATCCTGAGCACGGCGAGGCGGCGCTCCCGCGGCCCCGCGGCGCGCCACGCCGGCATCTCCTCGCAGTCGTCGGACGGCGGGGGCTTCTGCTCGCCGTCGCCGTAGAACTCGTCGGCGGCCAGGAGAGTGACGGCGAGCTTCATCCCCTGCGCGACGAGGCTGGAGAGGAGGTAGAAGCCGAAGGAGAGGATCTCGAAGAGGAAGAAGTTGCGCGCGATGTCGTCGCCGGCGACGCACGCGGGCGGGATGGTGGCGGAGGGCGTGATGGTGCCCGTGATGCCGATGAAGACGGCCACCGTTAAGAAGGTGTTGGCCGACACGATTCCCTCCAGCGCCTTCACGGGCACGTCCGGGTTGCGCCGCCGCAGCGTCGGCATTGCTGCTGGCAGCTGCTCTGCTCCCGGCGGCCGGCTTGTTGCCCACTAGCTCTCTGGCCCAATTTCCGGGCCGCCCTGTATGAGCGTGCCTACTAGTATGCCGCTACTGTGAGTGAGTGAGTGAGTGAGTGATGGGGCTGACAAGTTTCTTGTCAATGATGATGGAGAAAGGTTGTTAAAGAACAATCATGTTCTGGGGTGGGTTAACTACTCTGTTTTGTTTAAGTATTTCCGTACTAGACTTAAACTTTTGAGGATCATGTGGGCATGTGTTTGTACAGGGGTTTTACGGTTATACCTGAATTAGTAGAGTTTTTAATTTTTTTTGGATATATCTAGATGCATATCAAATGTTATGTATCTATAAAAACTAAAATGATCTATAATTTGGAACATATGAAGTACTAAAATGTCAAGCTCGTCCAACACAAATCAGGCATGTTGTGGCCATGAACCACAATAATCTCTATATAAGTCAGAGAATTGAAGGCTGCTCCACTAGTAGCAATGCAACTTCCCTAGACTAGTTGATGGACACCCATACGTTTGCATTTCTTAAAATTGCCGTAGTCAATGACTGAACAAACCTAAAAGACGAAAACTACAAGGTTTCCCAAGACAGTGTCGACAAGTCGGATCAACCAAACCCGATCTTCAACCGCACAGTCCTATTAATCCATACCATTAACAATAATAATGCCTCGCATAATGTGTGCACTGGTGGAACAATACTTGATTCGTACTTAAAGCTGCTGCCCGGAACGTGCGAGTAGTAGCTAGCTTTCGGGTGCGGCAAGCCTGAAAGGCGCGGCGCGGATGATCCAGGATCAGGTTATTCATCAGGACCAGTTCCGGGAAACGGTGCACGGATGGATGTGGTCCCATCCAGATTCTGATAGCTGCGTGCCACTGCCAACAACCGGTGGTTGGCGACTAGTGATTTCTGTCCATGGCGTATGGGTTGTCCATTAGCAATCCACCGGATAGGGGAACTATCATTGGAGGGATCATTCGATCCATTCCATGTGACAGCAAACAGCAGCCGCTGCAGAATTACTTGTGAACAGGATAAACTATGAATCAAGATTGGTCCCTCCAAAACACCTACAACGCAGATGCTTGAAGAGATCTTTATTTACTGGGGGGAAGAACATTCTTTTTACAACAAAGGATTGATGTGTGGTACACTAAAAAAATGGGTATTTGCCCTTAATTGTGGCACAATAATAGGCAACATCTGAGGCAATAATCTCCCTTGTTTGTATACTCAATCAATTATCAACAAACAAATACTAACATATTATTATATGCTTATATTATCTCCCGAGTCTCCATGTCATAACAGAATAGGCCAAAATATATTATTCCTGCCCCGTATAGTATAAAGAGGATTTTTTTGGTGGGTACATTGAACATACTTAGGAAACAATTTCCAATCTTGGGAACCTTCAGATTTTTTGTTCCGAAGTCAATAAATTCAGCATTGAGTTAGCTCATATAGGCTCTTTCAGGTACCTTTAGCCTCAGACAAGAATGGGCTGCACTTCCCTCAGAACATTATATGCACAGGATTCATCAAGATGTTAATATATATATGTCGTTATGTACAGTACACCTGGTTTTCAAAAATGAACGGAAAACAGAAGCCAAACATTATATGTAATCCTGCAAATACGTAGTTCACAAATATGATATGGCTCACGAAGACCTTAAAGAGAATTGGTCCAACATCTCAAGGGATGCATCCGGTAGAACGTTGCAAACTCTGCAGTATGTCCTATACATGCTGATTTACTGATATGGTGGTATATTGGTACGGATGGTTAAATCGTTCTTACCATGAATCTTAGTTGATATGAATTTTGAAAATAATGCCGCAAGTGCCTTGAAAAATGGTGGAATTCTTGCCACAATGTGCAGTTCAGTGAGGAACGACACCAGGTTTCATTTTTATTATTGGTAATATTTTTTTCCTTTTGCTTGAAATACTAGTCAGGAACTCAGGATTATATTTTGAGGTTAATGAAGAGGAACCAAATACAATTAGTCAGGATCATATTTAGCTGTCTAAGACAAGCCATAGCTCACAAGAGACATAGTCAAGAAAATTAGGCCAACAGCAATGGATACAGAAGATATAGGACCAGTAGACACTAGTACTAAGCAATGCACTGATTATTTAATGAACTACAATGCTATTGCTTATTTTCTTGGAGTGCAGCATAAAAGTATGGTTGAAAACAAATCTTTGACCAGTTACTCACTGGATGATGATGATAGCAGTGAATCTGCAAAGATTGAGTGCTCAGTCGACAGCATACAGTTACTCACCACATCATGGCAAACTTGATCACAGAATCAGACTAATTGGTTTTGTTCCCTTTTCTTTTCTTTATTTTTGCACTAAGGCAATACTTGCCTGGAAACATTGGCGGAATAATAGCCCGTAATTCAGCAGGTGAAGGCAAGACAACCCAATCCTTGAACTGAAAGATATACAGCAACAGTAACAGCAATAACTTATGTATGTGCTGTTTTTCAGACATGCTTTCCCAGTTATCATAAACAATTTCCAATCATGTTGCTAAGGTGGCTAACGCAGAGCTAAAACAAGTGATCAAATCTATTTTCCCAGTTCTGATAGCTCAACTAACCGAAGTTTGATGTAGTGTGCGCCGCAGCTGGTAGTGTGTAAGGAATAACTCTATGCAGTAGATTCATTACTAACCAAGGAAAATGTGGAGGCATGTGCATTATGTAGAAGAGAGAATAATTACTTCAAAGAAATTGTATTTCATACAGGCTAGGCAAGTTAAGCATAGGACAGTGATAAATCAAAGCAAAATTCAGACAACCTATTCCAGGATGTCTTCATCTATCTCAATCGGAATGATCTCCCCATCATCGAACTGATCCTTCCTAGGGGGTGCTGGAGGGGCAAAAAGGCGTTGTGGGCCAGTTCCCTTCTTCTTGTTGCGGGGCCTTGCCTGAAATAATTAGACAGCTAAATAAATAAGGATTGCAGCACAAAAATGGGAGACGTTATGCTGGACTCGAGCACTCACGTTGCCATATGAATGGTTGAACCTTTTGCCCCTTTTCGTCTTCTTGTCCCCTCTGCCACAGTAGACTGAGCAAGGGCAAATAAAGTTCAAATCTTCAGTTCATAGGGCCATCAATATTGACATAATCAGAAGCCAAAAAGATTGTGCCCCAGTTGGCCCTTGGTAGTCAGAGATAGAGAAGTCTGCCATTGCGATTTCAGAACTTGAATTGAATTTCCGATTTATTACCAGAATACCGGTATTTTCTTAGAAGTACATGCATCTTTGTATTAAATCGGAAAGCAATTTTTTACAACAGGTCCGAGGCAAGTGGCATCACCACATCAGAGAATACCAAAACTTTGAAAAATGGAGATAAAAGAAAAATAAGATAAACCAAACTGACTTGTTTACTACCCATTCCTTAAACACCATCAAGAAATTTGTATCTGCCAGCACTCCATTACTTTTTATATGGCACAGACGCATTTCAAGATTAAAACGATATAAACTTCGAGCAACTATCAGTCTACTAACATGTAAATTTTCTTATGCAATTAGATTTGTATTTGAATGCTATTTCCTATTATTATGATTTTGTTGCTATGGATAATAGGATATGGGAGAAGTTGACACCCCAAGCATCAAAGATCGCATTGGGTCAAACTACATTTATATATTCAAATGGAAATGGAAGGATTAAATGTTTAATAAATTACTAGAAGTAGTGTTTAGTTCACAGGACCATCTGTACTTGTAATCAGATAGAGAACAAAAATCCGAAGCAGCTTTTCATCATTAGATATTAATTTATAATTTGAGTTGAATTTCTAATTACTAGTATCTTGTTTGAAGTATATCCGTATTCCATGGATATCAAAATCTCGTACTAAAGCAGAAATCAAGTTTTTGCAAAAGCTCCAAGGCCAGTGGCATCAGAGGCCAGCAAAACCTTACACAGAGGAAATAAAAAAAAGCTAACGACTTGTTCACCACCCATTCCTGGCATCATATCAAGTGAACATTGATTAAATAATTTTGCACGTATCAACTAATAGGAAAATGCTTGATAAACTAGTAGTAGTTTCTAGTTCATACACATCACCCACAACCCCTTATATATCGATTGTTGAACAATCTTATTTTTTTTTCTCGAATACGCAATATTGTTGAACAATCTTATCTGTAATTGATCCAGCTGGACGGACCGATCGAAGGTACAAAGCCCCTACCTTCGCTAGGGAGTCCACTCAACTCAATTGACAGATTCCGACTTGAACAATTTAGACAGAGAAGGAAAATATCCATCATTCCATCCTCAATTGAACTTGAGAATTCCACAAATGCCAGCCCACGCATTGCTTTTGAAATGTGCACACAGGAAACTACATCAAACGAACAGGTAGTGAGGGGCTTAATTTACCGTCAAGAACTGGAGTGACGGCAGCCGACGTGACGGCGCCGACGGCGAGGGTAGCGCGGGCCCGAGGGAAGGCAGCTGCAGCAGTGAGCGCGTAGGAGGAGGTGGAGACAGAGGAGGAGACGGCGCCGTGGTGGTGGGATGGAAGGGAGGCGGCGGCGGCGGACATGGCCATGCCCTGGACGGCGAGCAGCGCCATGGCACGAGGAGGAGCGAGCGCACAGGCACAGGGAAGAGGAGTGCTGGAATGGTGGAAGGATCAGGTTGGATAATAATAAGGATAATAAAAAGAGGACAGTGTTTGGGCTGGGCTCGCAGGGGGAGAAACGGGCTGAGCTGAGCTAGGCCGGGCTCCACTCCTAGGATGGGCTGAGACGGGCCACAAGTGATCTTATGGGCCGTCACTGTGATGCTTCTTAGATTTCTAGAAAAAAAAAATGCTTTTTACCTCCCGCAGCTATTGCAAAAGTCTGTTTTTTTCTCCCTTATCTATAGAACAGAACACAATGCTCTCTTGTCTCTCTAAAACCGGACACATGACCTCCATGTCTGTTTTCCTCAATGATTTTTCTATTTTTCTTTTATAATTGTTTCGATTGCATATTAAAAAAATAACAAAAAATCACAAAAAATCATAAATAAAAAATCTAATTTTGTTGGACTCCACATGAGTAGGTCTATGCAGTAAGTTTTTGCTATAGCTTTAAGTGTATACTATCAATAATTAATTCATAGCTACAGTTCCATAGTCCAATTATTGCGAAATTTTTATAGTGGGCTAATGATTACATGCTCGAACTATACTAAAAATTTTATGCTCATTGAATCAATGTATGCCTGAGTTATAGTTACTTGTTTCTATCGGTGGGTTTTCTATTTTTCTTTTAATCGGATGAATAATTGAAAAATCAAAAAATGAAAAATTTAATTTTATTGGACATATGATATGGTATACTTTATGATATGGTATACTTTACCATAAATTTTTTGCTGTCACTTTAAATTTGTACTTTTTAGTAATTAGTTCATAGCTACAGTTTTTATAATCCAACTATGGTGAAATTTTGATGGTGAGCTAATGATTAAATTTCATACTCATTGGATTTATCTAGGTTTATCTATAGATTTATCTAGACAATGATCCATAATTGGACTATAAAAATTTAACCATAATTGGACTATAAAAATGTAGCTATGAATTAATTACCTGCAAGTATATATTAAAGCTACAACAAAAATGTTGTGCTAAAGTATACCATATCATATGTTTATTGTATAGATTTACTCATGTTGTGTCCAACAAAATTAGATTTTTCTTTTTATGATTTTTTTATAATTTACTATAATCTTTCAAAAATTCAACCGAAGTAAACATAAAAGAAAAACAGCGAGGGAGGAGGTTATTTGTTCAATTTTAAAGAGATGATGGAGCAGTTATGCCCGGTTTTGTAGTTGTGCGAGGAAAAATGGACTTCTACGTTATTCGGGGAGGTAAAGTTGACTTTTTCCTAGACTAGCATAGTACCTGTGCATTGGTACGAGTATTTTAAATTTTACGTGCCCATACCTACATGGGGCCACTAGTTTTTTGTAACACTCAAAATTTAAATTTTGTTTGAATTCAAAATAAACTTATTCAAATGGTGTTTGTGTCTAACAAAAAAAGAAAATTTTCTTCACTCCTTTTTCTCCTTTCAGCCCGACCCACCTCATCTTCCCTCTACCTCTCTACTCTCTCCCGTTCGGCCCATAACCCCATCTGGCCCAGCAGCCCACCCCATCTCCCCCTCTCCTCTCTTGCTTACAGGCGGGGCCCGCCTTTCGGCGCCATCCCCTACCTCCGGCCACCTGTCTCTCCCGTGGCGCACTCCCGCCGCCTCGCTCCGAGCCACGTGCCTACCTGCAGCCTAGCCGCCGCCCGCCAAGCCGCAAGCCGCCGCCTCGACCTGATCCGTGCCGTCGGATCAAGATCCGACGGACCAGATCCTCCAGACCCGAGCCGGATCTGAGCCGCCCACCACCCTTTTGCAAAAGAGCCCCTCAGTTTTACAAAAATCAACCCGCCGTCCATATTAGTTCAAAAATAATTCCAAAAAGGTCCTTTTCTTCCGTTTTACACCTGACCTTTCCAATATTAGAAGCCGCCGTCCCTGGACCCTATTTTTGCGTGCTAGCCACTGGTTATAGGGTTTATTTAGGTTTTAGCCCCTGGTTTCTTTGAAGCTAGCCCCTGGAAGTTCAAAACTCTCACAAACAAGTTCCTAGTGCACTGTTTTAGCCATATCTTTCACGTTTTAACTCCGTTTTCAGCGATTCTTACGCTCACGCAATCCTTGCTTCACGCTCTACACCTTTTTCTGGTACTATTTTTACTGTTTGATGTACTGTTTCTTATTTGTATTGTTTGCTTTTCTTGTGTGATCGTGTAGACGACATGTCGTTCGAGGGTGATTAAGAGCAAGCTTTTGAAGAAGATTTTCAGCAGTTAGCCGAGGAAGGAAAGTGGTCTTCTCCCTATGCATATTCTGATTTGTCCCATTAATAGCATGTTAATTCACTTTACTTTACTGTTTATGCACAAATTTGATGGGATCACCTATTAAGGACTTTACCTAGTCTTTTTACCTCAACCTTGGAACACCGGGTTTAATTTCTTGTTTTGTAGAAATGCTTGGTCGCTTTACCTTGGGTTGGTTGTTACAATCTCAGAAAATGTTAAATATGACTTTGTTTATATCATGGGTAATGATACAAGGTCACTTTGTTTAATTGGAATATGGAGAACCACCCGAGAAAACCATACAACCACATTGTCACATGGCTCTGACCTTAGCTGATTAATTAGACTTGTGGTTAGCTGGCAGTCTTACCGAAAGGGAAAGGAGGGGGTCGGTGTAGGGGTCATAACCCGGTCCTCTTGGGGTAGTAGCCTTTGCTAAGGTATTGACCATTAGGGAGGTTTATGGACCACACTGCTACTGGAACTCTAGCGGACTGTCTAGTTTTCTACTTGTCTTTGTAAAGGCTTCGTAGCGTCCCTATGCAATCACACTTCGGAAGTGTGGTATTGTGCCTGATCAGCACATGTGTGGTTGGGTTCAAAATTCTTCGGAACTTTTATGCGAATTGTGGTGAAAGTGTACAACCCCTGCAGAGTGTAAAACTGTTATAACAGTCGTGCTCGCGGTCATGAGCGACTTGGACCCTCACATTATAATTGAACTTGAAGAATAATTAAATTGTAGTTCTATGATTTACAGTTGTTAGATCCTTTATGCTTATGCTTAAGTGGGTTGGTATAAACTTATACCTAGTTAATAGGTGCTTGCTAATAAAATATGATCTACTAAAATTGCTTACCGCTGAAAACCTTTAGCCCATCTTGTTTAACCTTGCATGTTCCCCCACTTGCTGAGTACCCACCATAAGTGTACTCACCCTTGCTTGAACTGTTGCTCAGAAGAAAACTTTGAAGTGGAGAACTTCGACGATTTCAAGGAGTTCTAGGCATTCGTTCACCAGTCAACTGCCTGTGGGAGAAGTCGTGCTGTGGACTTCAGTTAGGATGTCGGTGAAATGTTTAAGACCTTTTGAGTCTATTTCTTTCGGAGTGTAATAATGTCATTTTACTCTATAATTCCTTTACTTTTCGAGCATTGTGTTTTGATACATTCACTCGACGTCGATCATATGTGTGTAAACTTGATCCTGGCGCACATATGAGATGCATTCGATTTTCTTTATAAAATCGGGTGTGACATTTTCCAATGAAAACTCCACGTATAACCCATGTTGTGACAATGCGAGGTATTAGTTGTCTTGTTTTCAATTGGGATTCGGGTTTATTTGTTCGGTTCCTATTAGGGTTCTAATTGATTTATTTAGATTCCGATTGACGGATCGTAGGATCACTGCTTGCAGATTTCTTCCACAACAAAGGTCTGCGAGTCCTCCCATCAGAAAACTAAGACATCGGCGTGTGCATATTTTGAAAAGTCAAAGAATAAAACTTGCATGAAGAATACTCTTATGAACCCCACATGAAGGTCCAAATGTCCTTTTGGTCATCATCAAAAGGCACCGAAAGAAGCTCATTTTGCATGGCCTGCAATTCATCATGGGCTTGTTCCGACAGAGGAAGAGCAAAAAGTGAAGCGAGGTCATGTACTTCCATCACATTTTTGACTGAAATTCTTTGATCTCTAGCAAAAGAAAACAAACAGGGGTACTTCAAAGCTAGAACTCCAGAGCCCCAAAGATCCTCCCAAAATAGAACTCTCCAATTTGGCACTTTGCGATTCCACGATATAGTACACACAACCTTAGTAGATCTTTCCACTAGAAAGATCCAACTTCTCTAGAACCATGCGGCACTTTACCGTTGCCATAATATTTGAATGAAATCAATTGTACCCAGGGACGTCTTCGCATCACGCTCACTCCTTGACTATTGTGGTGTTCGTCCCTCCCGGAGACACTCTCCACCAACACGTGCATCATTTTGTAGCCTAAAGTTGAGTATGCCTAACTCCTTTCTTCTTTGGTTTAGAAACAATGGGCCAAGATGCCAAATGACCACCTCTTTGAGATCTATCATTCCCTCTCCAAACACACTGCTTTCTAATTCTATCCATATTATCAGTCACACCAGCAGGTAGCTTGAGAGAACACATTGCATAAGTGACAATTGGTGTAATTATAGAGTTAACCATCTCTAGCCTTCCTGAGTAAGAGAGCAAAGAGGAACATGCATTCATTCTATCCATGAGAGGGGTCAGATCCTCCATTTTAGGCTTTGTGGTTCCCATAGGGAGCCCCAAATAGGTGAATGGCATAGATCCAATGGCACAGCCAAAGGCAGAGGCAAGAATCTCCATTCTATCAGGTTGCACATTTATTGGGACCATAACTAATTTACTATAATTCACCACCAAGCCTGTTGAGACAGAAAATTTGTGTAGGATTTCTTTCAGTCAATAAGCTGGCTGACATCTGCTTCCATGATCAAAATGGTGTGGAAAGGTTAATGGTTAACTACATCTTCTACTAAAATCTCCAACAATATCATCAGGAAGTTTTATTATTAAAGGAGTCTTTGAACTCAGTTTCCTAGTAACATCTCAGACAGTATCATCACGAAGTTTTATTACCAAAGGAGTCTTTGAACTCATTTTTCGAGTAACATCTCTGACAGTATCGTTGGGAAGTTTTGTTACTAAAGGAGTCTTTGGACTCAATTTCCTAGTAACATCTGTGAGTACTCTCAGGAAGCTTTGTTACTAAAGGAGTCTTTGAACTCACTTTCCTGGTAACATATCCGATAGTATCATCAGGAAGTTTTGTTATTACTAAAGGAGTCTTTGATCTCAGTTTCCTAGTAACATCTCCGACAATATCATCGGGAAGTTTTGTTACTAAACGAGTCTTTAAACTCAGTTTTCTAGTAACATCTCCAAGTACTCTCGAGAAGCTCTATTACTAAAGGAGTCTTTGAACTAATTTCCTGGTAACATATCCAAGTCCTCTTGGGAAGCTTTGTTACTAAAGGAGTCTTTGACTCAGTTTCCTAGTAACTTTGCTGATAGTATCGTCGGGAAGTTTTGTTACTAAAGGAGTCTTTGAACTAAGTTTTGTTACTAAAGGAGTCTTTGAACTAAGTTTCCTAGTAATATCTTCGAGTACTCTCGGGAAGCTTTGTTACTAAAGGAGTCTTTGAACTAAGTTTCCTGGTAACAACTCCAAATACTCTCAGGAAGCTTTGTTACTTTTGAGTCTTTCAACTCAGTCTCCTAGTAACATCTTTGACAGTATCGTCGGGAAGTTTTGTCACTAGAAGAGTCTCTGAAGTCACATTTCTGGTAACATCTCTGAGTAATTTTGGAAAGTTTTGTTACCTAGTTCTGTTAGCTGTGGCCTAAATGGTTTGTGCTCTTCTCCAGAATCTACGGTTGTTGATACTCCTCGTCGCAGCCAAAAGGGATGCACAACCAGTTATATTACTACTCAAAAAGAACATAAGTTATTACACCATCGATGCTTGTAACTAGAGATCTAGATTCTCTATTATCTTGTTGGCCACCGGCTCTGTCTCCTGCAGATACTCGGCGAATTGTCCGTCTGTACAATATAGATGATATGCTTTTTGCTTGTGCCCATTCCTCAATAAGTCAAAAGCAGAGTACGTTTGACTCTGACCATTCTCAACTGCCTGATCACAATACAGGTGTGAGGTACTCCACCAGCTGTTTGACTGAGTCTCTGACCACAGCCTATCCTTAGTCACCAAGTTCCCGGGTCGACCGGGTCGAGGATCGGGAACGAGGAACGCGGTACACTGATTTTCAATAGCATGGAACAAAAGGGGTATACATCTTCAACACATTTATTTTGGACATGGATCGCGATCCATGTTAATCTGGGACGACGTCCCGGGGACGATGATGAGGAATGAGCTCCACAACTCAGCCGCCGCCGTGTGGGCATTGGCCGAGCGCCGCCGCCCGTTGCTCCGGCTCCTGTCCCTGTCGATCTCAGGGGAGAGCTGCTCGATCCTTCCGCCTGCGCGTGCGCTTGGAGTGCCACCGCTTCAGCGCGAGGACGGGGCGCCGCCACCGCTGCCGCCCACGCCGGCGCGCACTGGACGGGGAAGTTGAGGACAATGCCGGCGCCGCGCGCAGAGAAGGCGGCCTGACCGTAGGCGAGCGCGGCGGCCTCGGGGACGACGATCCGAGACGCGTTCCTCCCGCGAACCAGGTGACGTCCCCGTCCCCCGATCTGGGACGAAGTTCCCGGGACGCGGAACGCTGGCTTATTCCGCGTTCCCGGTGACTATGAGCCTATCACTTTATCAAGCTGCCGATGCTGACATTTCTTCCCATTCACGTGCCCAGTAAAATCAGTATGCGCATAGAGACAAAGTTGAAGAATGATGGAATGGACAACAACCATGGTCTCTGAACCAGGATGGAGAAACACAACAGAAACTCAAAAGTCTCTGAACCTGTTTCTTTTGGATTCAGTTTAATCAAATTCTGCTACGAACTGTTAGCTTGTATTCATTCTTGACCTTGTATGCTCATGGAGAAAGGAGACACGTTAAACTGATCGACTACCTTCACTAATTAGGAACGTATATACTGGGTAGTAAAAGGGGAGAATTGCTGCATGCCTGAACACAATGGAGGATTGGCGAGCCTCAACCTGTGCAATTTTTTTTGAGGAAAACCTGCTCAAATTTGCAAAGGCGCTACATTTACGATAGCTTTGGTATGAGTGACAACCGGAAGACAAGCCTTAGAAGGATTGCTAAGCTCGTGCCCACATGTAACCCTATCCTCACAGAGTATATAAGGGCGGGTAGGGACATCGTCAAACCAACCTCAATCTCATGTAATACAAACCATCACACAGGACGTAGGGTATTATACTATTCAACAGCCTGAACATGTCTAACTCTTGTGTTGCATGCACTTTCGAGTTCCTGATCTTGGTGGCACTCCACCTATAAATCTACTGACTCGGGGGGTATGCCCTTGGTAGGTTGGCGGATAAAGCACTGATAACAAGAGAACTGCCAAAGTTCATTAGATTGAAAAATCAGTTTGTTACACCCGGTGTTTTCTGGCCACGCCCGATCTCGTGCACTATCACATTGGAATATTCGCTCTGCCTGAATGGTTAGCTTTTTGAGGCAATCTCTCCTTTTATGTACGAAAACGAATTGATTCTGAGCATTATGTCCATCAATAGGTTTGCCAAAAGCCATGAACTATTATGTTCATTTACTTGGAACTTCTTCATCCTTGGAAAAGCAATAGAGAATTTTTAGAATGATGGAAAAAATGAGGGCCATCCATTTGACAGAATCGTACAGTGGTCAAGGTAGAAAGTATGCAGAAGTACCTAAACTAAAGTACCTGGTGGTACAAAAATATGAGACCGACTACCAATCAAAAAGACTGTGACCGAATACCCTTAATGCTATTAATTGAATTTTTTAAAATACCTTCCATAGGCCACGAAGAATTCCATGAAAAAGTATCTGAAAGTACCCTCTGATACTTTACAATCACTGTAACATAGCTCAAACCAATAATGAGCTATCTGAGTTGAGTATACATGACTCAAGAAAGAGTAGCTAGCTTCAACTCGGTAATTGTACTGTAGTCGTTTTCTTATCTATACAATTGGTATTTTATCAATAATAAATGAGCAGAAATATAGGGCAACAAAGATTGCAATCCCAGCGATAAAATTTTGATATAGACTATTGTTATCCGAGGTGGGGATAAAAGCCTCTTTCAGTCTGTTTGTGAGCTTAAACACCCGGTATGATATCTGCAGTATAAGTCACGTAGTGAATATCGTTTTGATGATTTTTTCTTGAATGAAAATCACTTTGACGTTGGAGCTTACCAAAATAAATATCGTTGTAGTAAGCAAAAAGTTAAGCAGCGGGTAATATGGTATGAGAGATAGAAGCAACTTTGGCTGTCCATTGGGAATACCAGACCTGTAAAAGAAGCCACTCATTCCTCAGTGTGAAAGCTGAAAACACAACAGAACAGAAACTCAAAAGCATCCGAATCTTTTTTTTTCACGATCGTGCTTCAGCACGTTTTTTTATTAAAAAGAAAAAAGCACCCAACCCTTTTCTTTTGGATTCAGTTTTAATCAAATTCTGCTACAAAAGGTTAACTTTGATTCATTCTTGACCTTGTATGCTCATGGAGACAGGAGACACATTACACTGATCGACTACCTTCAGTAATCAGGAATGTATACTGGGTAGTAAAGGGGAGATTTGCTGCATGCCTAAACACATTGGAGGACTGGCGAGCCTCAACCTGCGCAAATTTTTTTTGAGGAAAACATGTGCAAATTTGCCAGGGGGCTACATTTAAGTTGGCTTTGGTATGAGTGGCAACTGGAAAACAAGGATTGGAAGGACATAGACGTGCCCATTTCCTTCCATGACCATAAAAATCACCTTAGGAAATGGACGCAATGCAATTTTTTGGACGGTAGCATGGTTGCAAGGGCAGGCATCAAATGGCATTGCTCCCAGCTTCTGCAGTTTTTTTTTTCGTTTTTTTTCTTGGGCTTAGGCTTTGTTAGTCCACCTATATTAATTAATAAACGGCAGGTCCTGCCAGTTTACATTAAAAAAAGGACCATACTGAGTTCCAAGTAAAAAAACAGACGGGTCCCATACCTGAGCCAAATGTGGAACTGAGAAATATAACTCTCCATTGTAATTTTGCCAAGCCAACTATAAAAGAAGGGATTACGTACTTAGAGATGGAGTAACTGAAACTATATAAAAGCAAATAACTCGATAAGTTGGCAGAAATTTAGAGAATCTTACGATCTATTAAAAAAAACTAGACAACAAGGTCCAGACTGCACCCTCGCTTTGATTTAAGAAGAAAGCGAAACTCAACCCCCTAAGAGCACGCTCTGCTAGCCGCTAGCCTACGAGTGCTTGCTAATTTTACCATCTATTGAAAAGTACCAAGCTATATATACAGCAAACTTTGACTTAGGAGGCAAATTGAAAATTGGTAACTTGGATACCATATTCTGATCTCTTAAGTTTTAGTTTTCATAGCTCGAGATACCTTTGCAAATGCCATAGAAACACAAAATTTTAAATGCTTACACAAAAAGAGCCAAAGAGGTACTCCTCAACTTCTGGGTGCAATTGCGTAGGCAGATATAAACACTGTAAGAAACATATGGGGTCATCAACTGTACGTAATGAGAAATCCTGCCACACACCATATAATTAGGAATATCATTGCATAAGATTTGTTATACATACGTTATAGGAATCCATGAGGTGTAGGGATGGTACTTGTTGTATGTAAGTTTGTCCAGCTTGTAGATATATTCGTACCACAGATAGCCAGCCTAGAAAAAGGAACAGAACCTATAGTTAGTTATTGACTTGTGAACAGTAAGGGCAGAATTACAAAGTTAAGAAAAAGAGCTCGGTTACAATGATCGTGAAGTATCAGAGGGTACTTTTAGGTACTTTCCATTGAATTTTTCCTAGCTAGCCGTTGATCTATAGAAAATTAAATTAAATTAGTATTTAGTCCCACTCTTTTGGTACTTCGTCCCATATTATTGTACCACCAGGTACTTTAGTCTATGTACTTCCTACCTTGGCTACTGTACGATTTTGTTAGATGGATGACTCTCATTTTTTTCAATCAATGTAAAAATTCTCTAAGAAAAATGAGGGTAGAATTACAATTGCACTATAAAGTAGGGGCAAGAACACAAATGCCCCATAGTTATTTTCTTATTAGAACTCATCCTAGTCAGTGCACGATAATGGTAACAAATGATCATGGGACTTACCATCAAGGAAATTGTCACAATGGTTCCCTTGATTGACAGTCTAACCTTAGTCTTAGATTCTTCCAGCTTCTCCATCCATTTTTCGACCTGTTTAGGACAGAATGTTCTATTTAGATTAACATGAGGTAAACATAAGGATTAAGGAGAGGACCCTTAAAGTAGGCATAACAAAGAGAAAAAGCTGTATGAAATAACTTTGTATTTCTAATATTATGCGTTCAGTTCAATAGGATGAAAGATATATCACTATTTGAGACACTTACATTAGGGTGAAAGTAGGCATAGATCATTCCAATGATCCATATGTATCGATCAAGACCAGAACGAAAATGCCACTCGTGCAACAGGGGCAAGTTTACCTTTGAATGCTCTGGATTTTTGTAGCCTGAATAAAAAAGACTTTTTTGTTCAGTCCACAACTCAAATGACAATGACATACAGAAAGAAATAACGAGAGACCTTACCAATCAGAAATGTTAATGGCGCCCACAAAATTTCAAATACCCCAGGAATTTCCCAAATCAAAATGACAGTCAAAAAGCAACAAGCAATCTTAATAGCCACAACTGATGGCATCTCATTGTACTTGTTGAACAGAAAGAGCGATCCGTATACCATTAGAGTAAATAGGGTGTGCATTGGAGAGATATAATACAGCATATAATCATTGTCTAGGACAATGCAACAGAATGCTGTGAAGAAATTAACCCTCCACATCATCTGCACTAAATGTAAATTTGTTGTGTAAATGTAAATTTGTTGTGTTCAGTGATTGAAAGGTGGAGTTACAAGAAATCTAGATGGTTCAAGCTTATCATCAGTAACAAAGTAACTAAATTTGCGTTAGAATAGGCACCTGAGCAAATCTTGCAATGCTAAAATCTTTCTTCTTATAGTAATATGAGAAATTCCCAAATCCAGTCATCCAGACATAGCAAGCAATGAACACACGAACTGCATTGTATATTTCTGAGGCAGCGAAATAGTGGTACATCAGAAATAATACCTGGAATTACAGATTGTATAATTAGACCTATTGTGCAGCCAAAACACAACTAAAAATACAACATGCATTTAATATGTCATCACAGTCAAGTCTCTCTTGAAATCCAATGTGATATAGATAGCTAAAAATCACACTACTGACAGAACTAAAGAAGTCTGGTAACACACCAACCTGCATCCACCCTCTCCATTCATCAGTTTGGTGGCGATTAAGATAGAGAATGGACTTTCCTGAAATTGCTGATGGTTCATGGTGCTTCTTAAGTGAAGTAAGTGTTGATGCGACGATAAGAAGAATGTATAAAAACAGAAACATGTCGCGGTTATAGCTCTGTTGAGAACAAAACAGGGATATGAGCATGTTGAGGCCATAGTAAATCAGAAAGCTAAAAGTCCCAAGGTCACTCTTCAGATATCAGAAGCATACTATGAGCTCTGTTAACCAACAAAAACTATGTTACATCTACCTGTAGCTACTCTGCTGAGAGTTTTAAGATTTTCTTTTGAGAAACAGAGTTTTAAGATTAAGTAACATCAGTCTTACCTTCTTGCTTTCTGCAAATATGTTTGTCCGATCACAAATGTAAAAGTAAACCAGAATAATGCCAAACTCAGACCTGGTAATGGTTAAACAACATGTAAGGTCCATCATTCTTATTAATCACATAGCCAGAATTCCTAGAGCAGACGTGCCATTAATTCATATTGATTGATCTTACATGGCTCTCAGTACGCCCTGATTTTCAAGTAGAAAGGACTCATTCAATGTTATGAACCTGCAGCTCACAAGTCACAATCACAGAGACATCAACATTTACGAATTGTATGCGATATATATCCTGACCGCTTTACGATATATATGATCCTGATGGTTTTATTTTATCAGTACCTTATTAAATTTGCCTTGGCAGAGTTGTTTCGGGATGGCAGTTTGGATTGGCCTCCTTCAAGTAGCTCTGCCCTGTCATCTTGTTTGATGGTTTCATTGCTCAAGTTAGCATCCGAGTGGCTGAAGATGATGAAACAATAATCGCAGCAAAATTAGGACAACTGTTCTTGAACTTGGTCATGATGCTACTGTAAGCTGTAAACAGCAATTAATACTAGTGACTACTGTTGCAGACGAGTTGTCCGTCCTTAAACAATTACTAATTCGAAGATCTTTTGATTGAAGAGAGATACTGATTTCGGTTCAAAAAAAAAGAGAGATACTGATTCATCAGATCTTCTGTCCCAAATAAAGCTGAGCAACAACCAGGGGTTTCCACAGAGATACAACTTACACTTTTTCATGAGACGATGATGTCCTGTATCCCAGGAATTCAGAATAGATCCATGCGGCGAGGACAGAGGAAAGACTGAGCAGAAATGGCACCTGCAAGATATTAGCATAACTATGAGTGCTATGAGCCTAGCAATTAGTTCATCAAAAGCATCAGACTAGCTAACCTGCAAGCCCATCGTAATTCATGAAGAGTTGCGGTTCCTCTGGAATGCTCACAGCTACTGATCTATATGCAATTATATATATGGTTTAACAAACGATAAATATAGACGGAACTAATTCATTCCACACACAAGCCTTTAAAGCTGCAAGACTAATTCTCTGATAGAGACGTGATTAACATGACTTGGTAATAATCAGCCGTTGCAGCCTCTGCTCCGTGTTGTAGGTGGTGTTCGCATACGCGTAGAGTTGTTCAACCATTGAAAAAAAAAATCGTTTGTTTGGACATGGGCTGGAAAATTTGTGGAATGAGTGGTCTTGCCCATATTAGGGGTGGGAGCAGGTTTCTATTTGAAGGGCAAATTGCAGATTTTACCACTACTTCGACCTCTGAATTGCACTAAAAACACGAAATTGCAAAATCGCCATCAAAAGTTATCAAAAATCCATTCTGTTTGCCACTTGAATCCTTTTCAGTTAGCTGCCAGGTCAGCACAGCAGCTGTACGTGTTGAAGCCTGTGATGCTGTCGCTGGTGCCGCCGGCGCCGTGGTCGGCGTCAACGTCCAGAACGCTGTCGCAGTTGCTGCGGCTACCGCCCACGGCCGGCAATCCACCACGTCTCCCTACCTGCTATCGCCTCAATCACCGGCGGCTTCCATGTCCAGCATGCCCAAAACGCCGCAGCCGACTGTCCAGGTCTGGTCGCCGTCCACGTCCAGCACGCTCTCGGGACGCTGTCGCCGTGGCTGGTCCAGTGGTCCTGCAAATCCCTATCGCCTGCAAGTACATGTGAAAAGGTACGTGATCGATGATCAAATTACTACTGCAAGTTAGATGGTCCTCAATCTCTTATGACATCGTAGTGTATACTTCTTGCTTCTGACTTATGCGTAGGTGATCTTAGCATGCATGTGTATTAATAGGACAAATGCTTTGCACCTAGGTCCCTCCCTAATTAAATGTGAGATGGATAGCATATTGAAAGTGATCGGGTACTCTAGCCTAAGAGGGGGAGGGGGGTGAATTAGGCACTCTAAAAACTTAGACCTATAGCTCCAACTAGTTTGCACAAAACTTAAACTAAAACATGCTATCTAGATGTGCAACTAGGTTGTTCTAGTGTGAAAATCCTATCCCAAAAGAGTTTAGCAACCTATAGCCTTTCCTATCAAGAAACTATTCTATGAAAGTAAAGGCACACAAATTGCTAGTATGAAATGCGGAAGCTTAAAGAGCGGGATAGGAGATAGCAAACTCTTGACGCGGGTGTTTATCCCGTGGTTCGGTTAGCCACAAAGGCACACCTACATCCACGTTGTTGTAGCACTCACTAAGAGTATTGCTACTCGGTCACCAAGTTTCTTCCGTGAACACAATCACGGTCACCTTGGCCCCGGGTTCCACTAAGGAGCTTCTCCACAAAGGATGGGGGTCTCCACGTCCCCCGCACAAAGTGTCGTCGCCGCTCCACACCAAGTCGGAGGGTCGATGACGTTGCCGGCGAGCTTCACGCTCCAAGGTGCCGGCACACCAAGCTCTTGTTTTGGTTCACTAATGAACCACAGCACAAAGGCTTGAAGCCTTGCAATCTCACTCACTAAGAGCTAATCCTATACACAACACTCTCAAAGTGTGCTAAGGGCTAAGGATATGATCTTGATGCTTTTGTATGGCTTGGAGATATTCTTGGGTGTGTGTGGGATGTCCAGCAACTCCAGCAAACTTCAAATGGCCGGGGTGAGGCGTATATATAGGCCACCAAGTCTTGTAGCCGTTGTTCCAACGGTTAGCTGAAAATCTGCGTATCACCGGAAGAACCGATGCCTCTTGGCAGGGTAGCGTCGGTTCATCCGGTCACTCATAACACGAAGTAGCCGTTGAAGTCCTGACAGCTGACGCAGTGACCACCGGTTGAACCGATGCTTTGCACCGATGCTTCACCGGTTCAACCGGTGCTGAAGGAATCTTCTCCTGGACGCTGACGTCATTACACCGGTGGTATGCACCGATGCACCGTCGGTTGAACCGGTGCTGAAGAAACTTCTTCTGGGCACTTGACATCGTCTCTGGTACAAAGGACGGCCAATGCACCGATGCCCTTTCTTGGACCGTCGGTTCAACCGGTGCCTAAAGGCTGACTTGGCTTCGATTCCATCCTGCACCAAACATCATGGCGTCGGTTCTTCCGACTACCACCGGATGCTCTGATGGCCATGGCGGAACCCCCGTAGAGGCGGCCCTTTGGGCCTAGCTACGCCTATCTTCTCTTTCTCTTTGTCATCACTTGAACCTAAAAGCCTGAGAATGATCATCTAAACAATCATATTAGTCCAAGTGTTGTGTTGTCATTCGATCACCAAAATCACTCGAAATGGCATAAATGGTGCCATGTTCGTTACACATATGCATATGAAGAGTATAGCAACAAACTTTGTAGCTTTAACAGTAATGATCCTCCTGTTTACCTTGTTCTCCAAGGAGAAACCACCAGGTTCTCTTAGTAATAAAATGAGCCTGTGAGCCCCGCAAAACAAAAACAGCTAGAGTTGACCATGAGAAGCTTAAAAAGATAGTTATGATATCCATTTCAATATTATTATAATGATTTACCTTGCCACCAGTCGCCATGTAGTTATGAAATATGTTTCAATACTAATATAATGCTTTTCAGCTATGCCATGCCCTCCATGCTTCTAAAAGTAAAATGATCAACCCAGATATAAACAAACCGAAATTGTGGAGACAAGAGTAGGAGGTTAAAAGTATTTATGAGTCGACAAAACAATACACACACTGTATGTATCATTTAAGATAATGGTAACTATAACCTACATGATTCCCTAGATTCATTTGGGAATGTAATTATTCCCAGGTTAAGGTCGAAGATGGCAATCAAGTGCCATGGCGGCAGTGGTGCATATCCATTAGTTGGTGATGAACATAATAGCGGTCATCCGGACATATGTTTCAGGTTCAAACTGACTAATCATCTCATATAGACAAAATATGAAACAATTGTTGTGCATATGTGCTCTTAGAGCAGCTTCACCGTTGCAATTTTTAGGGTGCTCTGGAGCTCTAGAGAAAGATTCCCTCTTGCTATACGCTGGAGACGTGGGTGCTCCAAAGCATCACCTTAGCTATGGTGCTTCGTTTTTCACCCAGTGCTTTAAATAAAATAATATTTTTTTTCTGGTGCCGTCGTTGCAAGTTGCAACTGTTGCATGTTAGGCAAGAAGGAATATTTTTTTCAAGGTAGGACTTGATATGCTTGCTTTACGTTGGAGAGTTTTGTTCCACATAGCACTCGGATGACGTGTTCAACCTTAGGCCTACCTCATAGTCTATACGATGCTGCTCTTAATAGACAAAGGTGGGTAGGACCGTAGAAGGGGGCGTTCATGGCTACGAGCCCACGACTAAGGGCCGAGCAAGCGGCAAGACAGGCGAGTGTCATAGCATGGTGGCAGGGAGCTTTGTGGATGCCGAGATATGCATGCGGCACGGGCTGCTGGTTCTTCTGATCCTGGCATCACGCCGCTGCACCCTCCCGCTAGACTGCTACGTGTGCTGCCCGCCACCTCTCGTCTGGCAATGGTCACCGATGGAGCCAAGCTCGACTGCAGCCGCGGGGAAGGGGAGAAGGAGACGCCAAGGGAGTTGGGCTAGCGAGGGGGGCATGCTGTCGTGGTGACTCGGCGCGGGTGCCCATCTGACAGATCGATGCTGTGGCTCCTCCTCTTTCGTTCTCCTCCACGGCGGCCTGGTGGGTAGCTTGGCGCGACGTGGAGGTGCGGCAGACCGGTGTGGCCTCGCCGGTCGTGCCAAAGAGGAGCGGTGGTACGTTGGATGGGCGAACATCTCTACCCTGGAGCTCTTCTTCGGCGGGTAGCCCGACACGCCGTGCCAGCGCCCAGCGCAGGAAGCACATAGTAGCGTCGCCGCTTGTGCCTAGGAGGAGGTGTGCAAGATTTACTGTAGATGCCCACGAGCGCTTGGACTGTGGGTCGATTCAAGCGAAGCTCGAAGGGTTTTGTGAAAACATTACGTGCTTCCCTAGACTATGGGTAGATTTCTGCTCAATAGAAGGGCCTTTTTGCAAAAAGCCTTGGATAATGCACGATCTTAGTCGTCCCCTGCCGATACGATGGTCGAGAATTCGCCGTGACGTGGCCACACTTCCACCACACCTTTTGGTGCAAGAAACATATTGAGAGATTGCATCCATATGTAACTGCTATGTTGGGGACTCTCCCTCCCATCCCCCGCGTCGCTCCCGCATGGGTGACATGGGCGGGCGAAACGCCGCCGCCGCCGCCGCTCCTTCGTTCCTCCCTTCCCTTTGTCGCGCCACTACTCGAGCCAACCGCTAGAAGTTCGTGCGGCTCGCAAAGGACAGTGGGCGGCCCTCTTCTCCCTCGCGTCCAGGCAGGCGCGATTGCCTCAGCTCTTGGAGCGGACGACTCGTGGCGACACCAGCGTGGGTGCCCGGATCTAGCACCAGCGTGGCGGATCTGGTGTCCCCGCGGCCAGATCCCCTGATGGGCGTGACAGGCTGCTCCTAAGTGGATTTGGCTGGATTTGAGTGATGGGGCGGCACCCATGGTGGCAGCGCGGGCTACGAGGAGGCCGTGTGCTGGCACGGGGGGGGGGGGGGGTGGGGTGGTGGCGCTGCGCATGTGCGGGCACTGGCACGTGAGGGTCCTAGGGTCGTAGAGGTTGTGCGACGGTCGCATGCTGGCGCCAAAGCAGCCTGCCAGCTGTGGGCGCAGGGTGTTTCTACTCGGAACTTTTAAACAAGCAATGGAACATACCTGCTGAGAATAACTCATAAAGAGAAAAACTATTGCAACTAGGGTGAAGTCGCTGTTTGGAAAGGTAGATGCATGTGAATGTAAAGTTTGTGTTTGGATGTGGTTGATCAAAGTTTACAAATGACAAAGGTCGGCTATTTATAGCCTAATCCTAACCTCCCTTGCCGATACAGCGAGATTACAAACTTGGAAAATAAAAAACAAACTTGCCTAATCAAACGAAATAAAATTCAAAAGATAACTTGCTGACGTAGCCCCACCAGTTCCTTCCATAGCTCCATCAGCTGCGACGCCTCCTCTGGCCCAAAGGCCCAATATACTCTCTCCTCTCGTCCCGTTCTCTATGGGCCGTCTGTCCAATAGATTGACATGTGCCAAAAAACGGTGTCAACACATGCCCCCAAGTTTCGGAATGAAATATAAACTTTACTCCGCAATTCCTTCAGTCCGATTGGCTTCCCTTCTGACTCCACACAGTCGACTCCTCGCGTCCCGTGCTGGTGACAAGTGCAAAAACTTTTCTTTGCCCCTGGCTTCAACTCCTATCCACCGCTCGTTCGCACTGCGATGATCTGAATTCCGTCTTTTCACCCCCGATTTATTTCCAATTTGACCCTAGGTCAAGACCCTTCATCTTCTTCTAACTGATCTCATCCTCCTTAGTTAGGCCACAAATAGTACTCATCGGAACGGCCAACCCATCAAACTCCATCAGCTTTGGCTTCCTCTCTTCTGCCTTAGCAAAAACCCTAGCCTCCAATCTTCATTGGCAAATGGCAGGAAACAAGCGCGCGGGCGAGGGTCCCTCCAACCAGCCCCCAGCTCTTCGTCGTCACGGGTAACAAATCTGCTGCTCCCATCCATTCATGGTAGCTCGATCAGATCTAATCGGCTTTTGCTTCTTCTTTAGGGATGACGAAGCCTCTAGTGCACCGCCTCGCTCTCATTCCCCATCATCATCAAGCCCTTTTGATTATCTTGACAAAGGAACTAAGGATTTCATCCAGACACTCCTCCGAGAGAAGGATAAAGCCTGCCAGAACTATGCTGAGGAAACCAAGAAGACCAGTCGATTAGAAGACCAGTTGGTGGTTGCTAAAGACACGGCACTGACTGTACGTGCCCAACTCATCACTGCCGATGCAAGGTTAGCAGGTCAGTCCTCTGTTGCCATCGAAAAATTCCTCCGATATAGCATCATTCTTTTCCCTAACTTTCGCCTGCATCTTTTTTAGCCTTGGAATCACAGGTTTAGGCCCTCCTCGATGCAGCAGCCACCGCCATAGAAGAGGTGAATGCTCGGGGCGATACCGTCACCGCTCATCTGCTGGACGTCCCTAACTGTGTCCGGGAGGTCATCGGTCATGGAGTTCATCGAGGCGCCGCCGTCGCCCTCGCTGTGGTGCAGATCACTTGATAATCAAACAACCAAGACATTAATCAAATAGCTTGATCAAAACAAAGTCTTTGTGGTGGGTGTTTATGCACTAAGGGCGATACATATCATATCGTCCATGTAAACCGATGTTCACGACAATCAGCTAGCAGATCTGAATCTCCGCGATATTTTTTCTTTTAATTTTTTATGCTAGAGGCCATACGTAGTATCGGCTATGATTTGCATCCTTGTAGATGATCAGGATGACTCTTTTGAGCTAATTTCCTGGACTACATCCAGTCTAAAATCAGCCATCATCAGGATCTCTCCTTCCCAGGCTTCTCTGGATATGCATCTGATACCCTGACCACTCCAAATTTCTAAGTCAGCCGTCGCAATGCTGAAAGATGAGTAAGCGTCTACGATCTCCACGAAGTCTCCGATCCACTGGGCAACACACTGATGCATAGTAGATGGAATGCAACAGTTAGCGTGAATCCAGTCTCTGCTTAGGAGTGTACTATAGGATCCTTTGCCGCTGATGGCGAAGAAAGCAGTCGGCAGTGTCTTGCTTCCAATCGTCAGGTCAAAGCAAATTGTCCTCCAGGCTGGAGAAACTGCACCTTCAAAATCTTTGGATTAGATCATCCTCCCCAAGCCCAAGCTTTCGGTACATCGTGTACAACATGATGTTAACCGCAGCTCCTCCATCAACAAGCATCTTGGTCATCGGCTTGCCATCAATGTACCCTTTCATGAACAATGGCCTGAGATGCTTGCGCTCTTTGTCTCCCGGCTTTTCAAATATTGCTTGCGTAGGATCCAGGGACAACTGAGCCATGGTTTTCTCTACCTCTCCATCAGATGAAGCCTTGTATTCCATGGGTAGAACAAAACTATGTTAACCGATGCAGCCTCTACTTCATCGGTATGATTTGCGGATAGTTTGATCTGTCCCTCCTGAAGTAATAGATCAAAGATTCGGTCGGCCTTTGTGACGTCGAACCCGAACTTCTTCTTTTCCTTTTTTGCAAACGGGCACGAAACTGGCTCTTTCTTCTTGGTCCACTTGGCCGAGCCAATCTCTGCCTCATTTTCAGAATCGGAGGAATCTCCCGCAAAGTTGACTCTTTTCTAGAACGTGGTTCGCATTTGGACCTGGGCCCGAATGTCAACACATGTTGGCCTCTAAGTGAGATGAATCGGACTCTCAAATTCATGAGAGGAGAACCACTCTTTGATGTGAGGCAGCAATCCCTGAAAAGCCAATATGCTTTCTACTCTCATCCAGATCCAACGCCGGCCCATTCTCTATCAGCTGCCTGTCCAATAGATTTACACGTGCCAAAAAATCATGTCAAAAATTGGAAAACGTGATGTCATGTTGTTTATATATTTGTGAATATATTATTATAGCTAAATAACTTAATTATATGATTTCCTTTGACTTTTAGTTATTTTTCAATATTCTTTGAACTCGAACATGACCAATGGACTTATAGTACTTTAGAGCTTGAGTACGCATAGCAATTCTGAAGAATAAACAGTAATAAGGAAATTAAATAAAACTAGATTTGGGAGAAATGAGGAAAACACTTTGGTACTGGTTGGAAAGACCAACCGATACCAAAAGGGTTGCTCGCTTGAGTCAGCGTGGCAGCCTCTAAGGTACCAGTTGTTCTTTCCAACCGGTGCCTAATTAAGGTGGCCCTGAGTACCGGGTAAAATAACAGATGTCCTAGACAGATCCCATGGGTCTCGGTTGAAAAACCAGTGTCTAAGGACCTTTCCAACCGGTGCCCATGACCATTTTTCTAGTAGTGTTACAAGTTGATGGACCCAAAAATAAACTTTCAGAGTATGTAGACCTAAGTGACACCCCTTGCAAGTTGATGGACCTCTATTGCATTTTACTCGAAATATTTTTTGCAATATAAGGTTGATGATTTGAAGCTACTATATTTTTTTGGAAATAATAAATCAACATATTGCTTATTTTGGAAATAATAGATCAACATATTGCTGCTAGTTTGACAAAGCAAAAGCCCTCGTGGGTGATTGATGTAGGAATACATGCATATATACAGTAACTTAATGCTAGTTTGACAAAGCAAAAGCCTCATAGTTTATGTGCTTGCAATGATTGGTGGTAAAACAGCTCTTGTGTCTTTGGTTGTAACCATCCACCATGGATGTGTGAGGACGGTTTCCCTTATCTAAAAAAAAACAGCTCTTGTGTCACCGAATGGGTAATAAAAAACAGAGCAAAGTCGATAAGGTATTCTTTCATCCACTTTGATGTCCTTGAATCTCCAATGCCCTTACTCCTCGGGCTGGGAGATGTAACCCTTCCTGATCCTCTTCAGCCTGTTCACCACTTCGTTCATCGGGATCCTTCTGTCAGGTGATTCGTCGGAGCACAGCAAGCCCACCTCCACTGCTGACGCCAGGAAGCTGGCCAATGTGTTAGGGGCGCCAGCACTGGAACATGTGCCCATATCACCGAAGCCGTCCTCTTTCCCCTCTTGCAGCATGGCAGGGTCGATAACGTCAACAAGCCGAGACGGGAACACATGGTTAACCCACTGCCTTAGGCTTAGCTCTCCGCTCTGAATGCCAGGTCCGTAGGCCTCTTCCCTGTGAAGGCCTCGAGTAGCATGATTCCGTAACTGAAGGCATCACTCTTTCAAGATGCTTTTCCTATAGACCCATACTCTGAGTACAAGAGAAAGAAACGTAACGATATATATTAGTCAGATGTTGTACACCAATCGTATATATGAAAGTATGCATGGCTACAATATACCTGGAGCCATGTAGCCGATTGTCCCAGGCATGCTAGCTGATATGACAACAGAGGTACCATCCCCTAGCAACAGCTTTGCAATGCCAAAATCTGCCAGAGGTGCAGTGTACTCCTCGTCAAGTAGGACATTACTTGGTTTCAAGTTGCAGTGTAGAATAACATCACAGTGATGGTAATGTAGGTATTCCAATGCCATTGCCACATCCAACATTATGTCTAACCTCTTGATAAACCCCAAATGCAGCCTGCCTTCTGAATGTAGAAGAGATTCCAGGCTCCCATTATGCATGTACTCAAGCACCAGGGCTTTGAAGTCCAGATTGGAGCAGGTCCTCAATATCCGTACCAAATTGCGGTGTCGAGCCATGCGCAATGCTTGGCACTCAATGTCAAAGCTCTTGGATGCTTGCTCAGATTCCATGTTAAGGACTTTAATTGCAACAATTAAGCCATCACTCAATTGGGCCTTGAAAACCTTCCCAAAGCTCTCAACACCAATGAGATTCTCATCGCTGAAATTTCTAGTAGCTCGAATGATATCATGGTACGATACAAACATGTGGTCAATAATACCATCTCCCGGGGGCTGAATGGATCCCTCCTTTGCTGCCTTAAATTTCTCTCTGAAGATTAGTGACAAGATAATGATGGCAATAACCAACGCCGCGATACTAGGAAGAATATATTTCAAAATATGGAGTTTTGCCGAGTGAGAGCTTCTCGCGCATGGTGGGAACCCTAGGCGTGGTAGACCACAAAGAGGTCCATTTCCCACCAAAGAGTAAGGAGGAATGTTTGAGAAAATTCCACCTGTCGGTATCTGACCTTCGAGATTATTGAAAGAAAGGTTCAAGTTGGTAAGGTACATGAGACTAGCCAAGGAATTCGGAATAGTTCCAAAAAGCGAATTGTTAGACAAATCTAATGTAACAATGCTAGTTAACTTGCCGAGTGAGTCTGGTATGGAATCCTGAAACATGTTATGAGAAAGGTTAATGAAGGTTACTGATTGGAGTTGACCTAGAGAAAAAGGAATGGGCCCTGACAGATGACTTGTTGATAGGTCCATCTGGACTAATGCTTGCACGCTCCCGATGTCGGGCAGTAGCATGCCACTCAGGGAGTTATGTGACAAGTTAAGCTCGATAAGGTTTTCAAGGTGCCACAAGCTATTGGGTATGAAAGAGGATAGGTTGTTTTGGTATACGGTCAAGCTTTGTAGATTGCTGAGATTGCCAACTGTGTCAGGTACCGGTCCGATGAATTTGTTACTTCCCAAATGCAATTCGACCAGTCTTGTCATCATGCCAACTTCAATTGGGATCGGCCCTACCATTAGATTATTATAGAGATTAAGGATATGGAGATTCGCCATTAGCATGATTTGTGGGGGAATAGTTTGTCTTAGTTGGTTGCTGTAGAGAGAAATTGTGATGAGGCCACCTAAATTTGCCATCACAGCTGGCAAGCTACCGGAGATTTGATTGTCATGTGCGTAGAAAGTTTGTAAATTGTTTGAAAAATTCCCAACGCTGTTGGGGATACTACCTGTGTAAGAGTTCATTGCTATGTCTAAATTTCGAAGAGCCCTACAGCTAGAAAGAGCGTCTAAGAAATCAAGCTCTCCTCCAAGGTTGTTTCCTTCAACATTGAGAAACCCAAGAACTCCGAGTCGACCAAATGATGAAGGCACGGTGCCATCCAATTGGTTGTGAGCCAAATCCAATTGAGCGACCGTGGTCAAGTTGCCAAGTGAAGCGGGAATGGAACCAATTAGTTGGTTTGCCGCAAGATTTAGCCATGAGAGCGGCTTTAGCTGTCCTAGATCTACTGGATCACTCCAGTTAAATTCGATTCGACGAGATCCAGTTGATTAAGTTGAGTAAGATTGCGCAGCCCAGTGGGGATTGACCCAACAAGATTATTTCCACCCAAAGAAACAGAAGTAAGTTGCGACAACGTTGGCAGCCATGCTGGGATGACATCATCAAATGAATTATAGGACAATGAAAGTATCCGGAGGAATCGGCATGCAGCGAGACCAGACGGGATTCTTCCCCCAAAGTCATTTCGGGAAAGGGTCAATACTTGCAACATGGGTAGATTAAAGCTTTGTTTGTCAGGGATTGGCCCCGTGAGATTGTTGTTCTTTACTAGGGCCATCACCTGAAGCACGGAGTTGTTGAAGGTGGCAGGCGGCACAGGACCAGACAGCTGGTTGTCTTGCAGGATCAGGATTTTGAGCCCAGACAAAGAGCCAACACTCGCCGGTATGGGACCCGAGAGGCTGTTGTTCCCCAGGTTGAGCGAGATCAGCAAAGGCGTGTTGTTGAACATGCCAGCAGGTATCGGCCCGCTCAAGTAGTTTGTGTCAAGGTGGATGTACATGAGATTGCGCAAGTTTTGTAGCTCCGGAGGGATCCAACCGGCTAGCTTGTTGTGATAGAGATCAAGAATCTGCAGGCTCGTGAGGTTGCCGATGGCGCCCGGAATGGAACCTGACAGGCTGTTCTGGTTGAGAACGAGATACCGGAGACGGCGCAGGTGGCCGAGAGCCGGCGGGATCGGCCCTGCGAGGCTAGCGTTGGTGAGGTTGAGGACGGAGAGGAAGGAGAGGTTACCGATGCTGGGCGCAAGCTGCCCCTGGAGCGGCATGTCGGGCAGCGCCGGCTGCCTCATGACACGCCGATCCAGTCGCACATGGCCACGCTGCTTGTGAGGATCACAGAAATACTGAAACAAGATAGCAAATAGATCGGGATAATTCCAAGGAAGAGCAACTGAATTCACTGAATTGATAGGTTTAGGGTTCGTACACCGATCCAGGCGCCGCCGGTGAAGCGGACGCGGCTACAGCTACTCTCACCTAGGGTTTACTTAGTTCACGAAATGACCCGATGAGTTCTCTCCGTTCCAGCCAAGGCGTTATTATAGATATCCAAATTACAACAAGTAGTTGAATTACCCAAATTACTGTTGAACACGCGGTGACTAAAGATGGTTTGATCTCCACCATAGATCTTCAATCGTCCGCTTCTCAGCAAAGACGTCAACTTTGAGGTTCCAACGCCGACTTCCACTAGAGCTTCGACTTCTGAATTTGACTGACGAAATTGAATGGCTCTCAGGCCATGTTCAGGGGCCTAACAATGCCCCCCCCTTTAGCATTCGTGTCCTCACGGATGGAAAGAAGGAAAGACCTTCCGAATGAATGCCGCGTCTTCCCATGTAGCTTCTTCAGGAGGAAGATTCATCCAATGAATGAGCCATTGTACCACTGGCTCGTTGTTGCGAGGAATTAACCTTCTTTGTAGAATTGCCTCTGGAGCAACCTTGACTGTTCCCTTAGAATCAATTAATGGAAGTTCTTTACTTGGAATCACCGTTGGGCCAATGTGTCTTTTGAGCTGGCTGACATGAAAAACATCATGGAGGAGACATCCCTCAGGAAGGAGTAATTTGTATGCTGCCTTCCCAATTCTTTGTAGAATTACGAATGGGCCATAAAACTTGGAGTGAAGCTTCAGAGATCTGTGGGCACTTAAAGATGTGTGTTTGTATGGCTGTATTTTCAAATAAACCATATCGCCAACCACAAATTCTCTGTCATGTCTATGTTTGTCAGCTTGATGTTTAATCCTGGCTTGAGCCTTTTGAAGATTATCCTTGATAACTTGTTGGGCAACTTGACTGTTCCTTAACTGTTCTTGTAAGGAAAGATTTGGACAATCAGGAATAACCACTTCTACTACCATTGGTGGTTGGAAACCATATAATGCCTAAAATGGTGTGAGTTTTAAAGAAGTGTGGTAAGATGTATTGTACCACCACTCAGCTAACGACAACCAGTAATGCCATCTTTTGGGACTGTTGAAGCACATGCATCTGAGATAATTCTCCAAATATTGATTGACTCTTTCAGTCTGCCCATCTTTTGGGTGGTAAGCAGTGGTTAAATGCAGTTGAACTTATAGAGATTTGAATAATGTTTGCCAAATCTGACTGGTGAATATGGGGTATCTCTGTCAGTTAAGATAACCTTTGGTAGGCCATGCATCTTAAAGATATTGTCCAAGAAAATAGTGACTATATCCTGAGCAATGTAGGGGTGACTCAATGATATGAAGTGAGCATACTTAGTGAGTCTATCGACTACAACCAAAATAACATCTTTGCCTTGAGATTTGGGCAGTCCTTCAACAAAATCCATGCTGATGTGTGTCCAAGCCATATCAGGAATTGGTAGAGGTTGCAGCAACCCTGGATAAGGGGTATGTTCAGCCTTGTTTTTCTGACAAATTGGACATTGCTGAATGTAACTGGTGACAATCTTCTTCATTTTTGGCCAATAAAAGACTAACTTCAGTTTGTGATATGTGGCTCTTTCACCAGAATGTCCTCCCAGAGTAGAATCAAGAAATGTTGACAGGATTTGCTGTTGTAAATGTCCAGTGTTTCCAATCAATACCTTGCCTTTATATCTGATAATGCCATTTTGCAGAGTATAATTTGGCACAGCATCTGCAGTAACACTCAGTTTAGTGAGGAGTTGAAGACAGTGATCATCTTGCTCATAACTTTTCTGTACTTGTTCAACCCAGTGAGGATTGATTGATGTAATAGCAGAAATTTGAACATGTGATCTTCTGGATAAAGCATCAGCTGCTTTATTTTCTCTACCCTTTTTGTACTCCACAACATAATTATATCCTAGTAGCTTGATTAATAACTTGTGTTGGATTCCCTCTATGACCCTCTGTTCTTGAATATACTTCAAACTTTGTTGATCAGTCCTTATGATTAAGCTAGAGCTGGCAAAATAATGTTTCCATTTCTTAATTGCCTCCAATATAGCCATTGCTTCTTTATCATAAGTGGATGCTGCAGCAGCTTTGGGTCCTAATGCTTTGCTCAAATATGACAATGGTCTCCCAGCCTGCATCAGCACAGCTCCAATGCCAGAACCACTTGCATCAACCTCCAAAACGAATGGTTGAGAATAATCTAGGAGTGCCTACACAGGTGCTGTTGTCATTTTCAACTTCAGTGTATCTAAAGCTTCTTGTTAGAGTGAAGTCCACATAAAGGAATCTTTCTTCAATGCATTAAACAGTGGCTTGCAAGTTACTCCATATCCCTTAATGAACCTTTTGTAATAGCCAGCTAGCCCCAAAAATCCTCTCAATTCAGTGATGGTTTGAGGAACAGGCCAATCCTGGATAGCTTTAACCTTTGTAGGATCTGTTGAAACCCCATTGCCACTAATGATGTGTCCCAAATATTCCACTTGATCTTGAGCAAAACTACATTTACTCCTCTTAGCAAAAAGATGATTCATTCTGAGTGCTTAAAAAACATCTCTCAAATGTGTAATATGATCAGATATAGAGGTTCGGTAAATGAGGATATCATCGAAAAATACTAGAACAAACTTCCTCAAAAATGCTGCTAGGACATTATTCATTAAAGCTTGGAATGTTGCAGGAGCATTAGTAAGTCCAAAAGGCATTACTAAGTATTCATAATGTCCCCAGTGTGTAGAGGATGCTGTCTTATCACTACAAGGATTCGCCTCTAATGCCACGCTAGGCGATTGCAACACCACTGATTTGGTAGCCATAGGGGTGTCGTATTGCAACCTTTCCGTAAAATGGTTGCAATATGTGCTTATAAGGCAACAGACTAAATGTGTTGCAATATGTGTGGTTTGTCGTTGCAATAGGAGGGTGCTACTGCAACCATTTCAGAATTGTGTTGCAATTAGTTGGCGTTATTGCCATGGCGCTTTGGAGTTGCATTAGTATTGATTTTCGTATCAATTACTTGGTGGAATTGCAACTATATTGGATTTGGTTGCTTTTACTTCTAACTATTGCCATGGTTATTCTAGGTTGCAATAATCTTAAGTAGTGTTGCAATTGCTAGGTGGTAATTACAACAAGAATTCCGAAATGGTTGCAATTGCATGTTCTTGTTGCCACAGTTTTTTAGGGTTGTAATAAATTTTGTGGCGTTGCAATTTCTTGTTACTTTTTGCAACTACCATCCTTTCTGGATGCAATATCATTTTACTATTGCCACGAATATTTTATGTTGCAATAGACCAATTTGTTCATTGCAGTACAATATGGTTTGTGGCACTTGTATTTTGTGGGTCTTTGAGATATCCAAATTCTATTTGAAATTTTTCATAATTTGAAATTCAAATTTAGCATGTGTGGAAAAATTGATCTCTATCTCTACTACTAAAAAGAGACTAAGGGTGACAAGAAAAAAAAATTAGCGGTCGGTCTGCCCTCATTCTTTCGTCCTTCGTGGTTTTCGTCCGTCCGCCCCACCCCGCGACCTTCGTTCAAAAAAAAAAAATCTCGCCCCACCCCGCGACCTCTGTTCAAAAAAAAGGGGAAAATTGGTTCAGTAGCATCGAATGAATGCGACTTCCGCAAAATACCATTGAAAGACATTGGCCCCGTGAAATACCATCGAAAGATTGCACCGTCCCCTGAAAATAGCATTCTGTCACGGTTGAGAGCAAACGCCAGCGCCTTCGTCAAAATGAGCTCCCGGTCTACACCAGCACCATGCCCGTCTCCTCCCTCTCTTTCTGTGGCCGGCGGCTTGGCAATGGCGAGAGCCAGCCATGGCACGGGGCTCGCCAGCGCGCCTCCCCTGCCGGCCGCGGAGCTCGCCGCCGCGCCACACCACTGGCCAGCCGCAGAGCTCCCGCGCTGCCTCCTAGCCGGCTGCGGAGCTCGCTTGCGCGTCGCGCCCCTGGCCAGCCGCGGAGCTGGCTGGCCACGGAGCTCCCGCGCCGCCTCCTGCCTAGCCGCAGAGCTCGCCTGCGCGCCGCGCCCCTGGCCATCCGCGGAGCTCGCTCACGCGCGCCACCTCCTAGGCAGCCGCGGAACTCACCGCCGCACCGCCGAGCTCGTGTTGCCTCCCCGGAGCCATGGACGCGCTGCCGGCCCTTCTCCCCTTCCTGCTCGCCACCGCCACGCCCTCCCCTCCGTCATTGGTCATCGCCGGCTTCGTCCGCCTGAGGCCGTCGCCGGCCGGATGGCCCGGCCCATCCGCTCCGCCCATTGCCGCCGCCGCCGCCTCCACCTCCTCCCTTGACCCTCCGGCAGCCCGGCTTGACTCATTCGGGAGAAGAGACGGGAACGGACGGGAGGGGAGGGAAGGGCCAAGTCCAGCAAGAACGGCGGAGGCGCCAAGGGCAGCGGGGGAGGGGCGGCTCGTGGGCTCGAGGGCGGAGGACGCGTCGGCGAGAGCGAGCTCGTGGCGGCCGAGCGCCTCGAGCGCGCAGGCGCGGCGGAGGAGCACGTGCGGCGGTGCGGGAAGCGCGGCTCGGTCTGGAACACGAGGGAGCACTCTTGGGCGACGGCCTCATGATCGACGAGGCGGAGTTGGAGGAGGCAGGCGGCGCAGTTGCTGGGAGAGAGGCGGCGCGGCCTCGTGGTGGCCATGGCCAAGCCACCGGCCACAGCTGGGAGCCTGGGACGCGCAGGAAGAGATGGATGAGACGGGCGTGGTGAAGCAGCGCCGGCGTTTGCTCCTGACCGTGACGGAATGCTATTTCCAGGCGACGGTGCAATATTTCGATAGTATTTCACGGGGCCGATGCCTTTCAATGGTATTTTGCGGAAGTCGCATTCTTTCAATGCTACCGAACCAATTTTCAAAAAAAAAAAATCTCGATCCCGTCCGTCGCCGCCCCCCGCCGTTGTCGCCCTCCGCCCGCCGGGGCGCGCCATCCTCCGCCCATCGCCGCGCGCGCCGTCCTCCACCCGCCGCCGTGCGCGTCCTCCTCCCCGCCGCCGTACGCGTCCTCCTCCGCCAGCCTGCCTGCCCGCCCGCCCGCCGGTGCGGGCCGTCCTTCGCCCGTCGCTCATGCGCGGCCTCCTCCTCCCCGCCGCCGTGCGCGTCCTCCTCCCCGCCGCCGTGCGCGGCCTCCTCCGCCCCCGCCGCGGGCGTCGTCCTCCGCCGTCCTCCGCCACCCCGCCCGGACGCCGGTGCGCGCCGTCCTCCGCCCGTCGCCGCGCGCGTCCTCCTCCCCGCCGCCGTGCACGGACCACCAGGCGCTGCACGGGCGATCTGTCGGTGGTGGCACAGACGCCTAGGCCGCTGGCGCTCGGTCCAGTGGGAGCCTGGGAGGGGAGCGGAGGTTGTGCGGGCTGCCGCGCCCCTCCAACAATCCGGGGTCGCTCTGTCCCGGCGGCGACGCGCCCCTCCACCGATCCGTCATCTGTCCGCACTGCTACCGCCGCGCCCGAGTGCGACCACGACATCGCGGCCAGGTACCCTCCATCGTCGCCACGGCAGAGACGTTGTGTTCATCGTCACCGGCGCTGCAAACACGGTTGTTTAATTTAGTTTCATTGCTTGGTCACTTGTCACTGATCTGATACGAATTGGTCTCTTGTTTAATTTGATGTGGCGTGGGTCTGGTAGACAGAAATTTGTCAAACAATTCTTAGGGTTCAGATGCCGTTTTATTTGTCAAGCAAATGTTACTAGATCTGCACGATTGATGGGTGCATGTGATTGAATGGATAATATGTTCAGGGAAAATATTGCGGGTTTTAAATAATTTGTCACTGTGCCATAGCTCACACCTCTCAGATATATTTCACACAATTGTTGCTCTAAATTTGCTATTTTCTATCTATCTCTATCTTTGATGTGTGCTGTAGGGCAAGCCTGCAAGGTCTTCACCGGAATTGCTCTAGAGTCAAGACACGGTTCCACCGCAGCCGGCTTCGAGAGGATCAAATCTGGTGGTTCCACTATAGCGGCGTGGCCATCGTGTTCGGCAACCTCGCAGGCATCGTCCCCTTCCCGTCGCTCTAGGAGCAAGACCCGTCGACTGGGACAGGCCACCGATGATTTTGCATGGTGTGTTACTCCAGTACCGGTTCCCCTCCCCATTGGTCAAGCTTTTTTCTTTGTAGTTCCAAGCAGGCGCAGGTGCAGGAAGGTGCAACAAGGGGGGATGAGGAATGATAGCATGGTGAGTTGCGGATGTCATTTAATTTTATTCCATTGGTCCTGAGATCATTTTGCTCCAATGCCTGAAAATATCGATGATCTATGGCTTTCTTTCTGAAACATTGAATGTGTAAATAGGAGCCATCTTTTCTCTGTCAGCAGGTTCTTGCATTGAAGGTGCATTCCTTGAATATGATGCACTGTGACCTGAAGTCTGACAACCTGTTATGGGCTATGGCTATATAAAGGTAAATGGGTATCAATTGCTATTTTTCAGCTTTCTCCAATTATCAGTCAATGCATGCTTGATTTTTTTCCCTTGGATGGTGCATACTGATTTCAGGATATTGAAAGTTGGCCTTATCAACAGCACGGACGGCCTATGTCAGGCCCAGACATGAGCAGCAACTGCTAAAGTTGATCGCAAAGGACATGCTAGACTACATGGCGCCCAAGGTTCTGTGTGGCATGGCCCATGGTTGGACACTGCCTGCTGCATCTTGTGCTTGTAGCTTCAGTGCTAATGGGAAGGAAAGTGTGAAGTCATATTCAGTGACATGGTCCTAAGTCCTGTGGTCATAGCAGTAGCACGATGTGTATTTTGCTGGAGGGTTTCAAAGGCACATCAAAGGTTATCTTATAGAAGACAAGTGTTGCATTGAGGCTGAAGTCGCAGTCCTTTGACCCTCCAAGACAGGTGATTTTTGAGAGCTTATGCGAAGTGTTATTCTCGCTAGAACCAGCTATATTGAGATTATGCTTGAATATTGTTTTGAATATATATGAAGAATATATCAATCCTGTAGGCTCCCCACAGAACAACCCCTCCTTGAACTAATTGTCTTTTTAGAGTAGCTGAAGAATTGTTTTTGTTTGTCCATACTTTACAGTCTTTGTTAATTTGGCAATAAAAGCTTCCACATTGAGATATAATAGTTTTAACATTTTTGATACTCTCATTTTTTTTATCACTGTTGACGTTTCGTAGTGGACAACACTCGAGCCAGATCGACTTTATCCTTGCTAGGAGGGAGGATAGACGTGATTGCTTAGATTGTAAGGTGATACCTGGGGAGTGTGTTGTCCCTCAACACAAGCTTGTGGTGGCGGACTTTCGTCTTCGGGTACGTGTCCACCGGGACAAACGTGCCAAGATTGCGAGAACAAAGTGGTGGAAGCTTAGAGGGGAAGCGGCACAAGCGTTTAAGGAAAAGATGCTAGGTGAGGGGCCTTGGGAAGAAGGAGAAGACGCAGATGACATGTGGCTAAAGATGGCAACATGTGTTCGGAAGGTGGCCTCAGAGGTGTTTGACGTGAGTAGGGGAGGCAAACAGGAGGGGAAAGACATCTGGTGGTGGAACGACGAGGTGCAAAGGGCTATTAAGGAGGAGTGTTTCAAGCGCCTCCACCTTGACAAGAGTGCAGCTAACATCGAGGGCTATAAATTAGCGAAGAGGGTTGCAAAACGAGCTGTGAGTGTAGCAAAGGGTAAGGCGTATGATGACCTGTATCAGCGGCTAGGCACAAAAGAAGGGGAGAAGGACATTTATAGGATGGCTAGGATCCGCGAGCGGAAGACAAGGGACATCAACCAAATCAAATGCATTAAGGATGGGACAGATCGACTGCTAGTGAAAGATGAGGAGATCATGGATAGATGGAGAGAGTACTTCGACAAGTTATTTAATGGGGAGAGTGAGAGCCCTACCCTTGAGTTAGATGACTCTTTTGACGATACCAACAGACGTTTTGTGAGGAGAATTCAGGAGGTAGAGATCGGGGAGGCTTTGAAGAGGATGAAGGGAGGTAGAGCGATGGGTCCTGATGGTATTCTCATTGAGGTGTGGAGATGTCTAGGAGATAGAGCAATAGTATGGTTAACTAAGCTTTTTAATCTCATTTTTCGGTCAAACAAGATGCCGGAAGAATGGAGGAGAAGTATATTAGTACCTATCTTCAAAAACAAGGGCGATGTTCAAAGTTGTACTAACTACCATGTGATTAAGCTGATGAGCTATACGATGAAGCTTTGGGAGAGGGTTATCGAGCATCGCCTAAGAAGAGTGACAAGTGTGACCCAAAAACCAATTTGGGTTCATGCCTGGAAGGTCAACCATGGAGGCGATTTTCTTAATACGACAATTGATGGAGAGATATAGGGAGCAGAAGAAGGACTTGCACATGGTCTTCATTGACCTTGAGAAGGCATATGACAAAGTACCGAGAAATGTCATGTGGTGGGCTTTGGAAAAACACAAAGTCCCAACTAAGTACATTACCCTCATTAAGGATATGTACAAGGATGCGACGATATTTGTCTGGACATGTGATGGCAACACCACTGACTTTTCTATTAACATAGGCCTACACCAGGGGTCAGCATTGAACCCTTATTTATTTGCTTTAGTGATGGATGAGGTCACAAGGGATATACAAGGTGAGATCCCTTATTGTATGCTCTTTGCTGATGATGTGGTGTTAGTTGACGAGAGTAGGGCAGCGGTTAATAGGAAGTTAGAGCTGTGGAGACGCACGTTAGAGTCGAAAGGGTTCAGACTTAGTAGGACCAAGACCGAGTACATGATGTGCGATTTCAGTGCGACTAGGCATGAGGGGGGAGACGTTAGTCTAGATGGGCAAGTGGTGGTCCAGAAGGATACTTTTCGGTATTTAGGATCGGTGCTACAAAAGGATGGCGACATTGATGAAGATGTTAGGCATAGAATTTCAGCTAGCTGGTTGAAATGACGGCAAGCTTCTGGCATCCTTTGTGACAAGAGGGTGCCACAAAAACTAAAAGGCAAATTTTATAGGACAGCAATTCGTCCGGCGATGTTATACGGTGCTGAATGTTGGCCTACAAAAAGGCGACATGTCCAGCAACTAAGTGTAGTCGAGATGCGGATGTTGCGGTGGTTTTGCGGGCACACAAGGAGGGATAGAGTCCGGAACGAAGTTATTCGGGATAGGGTCGGGGTGGCACCAATTGAGGAGAAACTTATCCAGCATCGGCTGAGATGGTTTGGACATGTCCAACGAAGGCCTCCTGAGGCGCCGGTGCGTAATAGGGTTCTTGAGCGGGTCGATAATGTAAAGAGGGGTAGAGGTAGACCTAAACTGACGTGGGATGAGTCGGTTAAGAGAGACCTTAAGGATTGGAATATCTCTAAAGAGATTGCTTTGGATAAGAGCGCTTGGAGACTAGCTATCAATGTGCCTGAACTTTGAACTTATTTCTTTCGGGTTTCATCTCTAGCCTACCCCAACTTGCTTGGGAAAAAAGGCTATATTATTGTTGTTGTTGTGTACACGAGACACTGAATTGGGTGAATAGAGACTGTACTTGAGTTTGTTTGTTTCCATGTAACAAATCATATATGTTCTCAGTTATGATTATTTGATATTATATTATGTAATGCAGAAAACACACTTATCTCTTTCTACTTCTTTTTTTGATAAGAGCCACACTTATCTTATTGACTTGTTACTAGAATTCTCATGGCGCTCGAAATATTAATGTTCCATGTAGACTCCATTTGCACTGTGAGGAATACTTTCAAAATCCCTGCTGAATTCTTTTCAGAATAGACAATGCTCCTTATGCCTTAACTGTGTTCCCTTGCTACAACATTAAACCACTCTTACTGTAAAGGCTACCGATGATGTATGTGGCTGTACACTTGAGAGAGGATATTCATATCTTGCTTCTGCTTAATAAATCCACGTCAAAATCAGGCAAGTATATTTCGATGTAAATCCTTTTGACTATGCAGTTTGAGAAAATTAATGTGCTTTCCTTTTCCAATTCCAACTTCAGTTTAGTGCACTACTTTCCTCTCAGATAATTGCAAAAGGCAACCATGAACAACGTCAGTGACCTTGTTATTTCAATTGCTCCTTGATCTTTTGCTTCCATTTCTTATCGGTTTCTGAAGTTCTTAAATCTATTTATTTTGTTGGTATCTAGACCTGATGTATCTATTGATGTATCTATTTCTAAAATTGTCAGATTTCTTTTGACAGCCATCCAAGATCCCCTCGACGTCAGCCCCATATATGTCCCCACCAGACGCCAGCTTACATATATGTCCCCTCTGCAAGATCGTTGATGACTCCAAGCCGTACGTAGCCTCCACCACTTGATTGACAACACAGCTCCCATGGTGAGTCCATTTGCCTCATTATTGCTGGAGCATGCCTAATGCCTCAGGCAGATAAATCATACACGACACATATATAAATTCTACATTTATTATGAAATCAAATATTAATTAAAAAACCTAATGGCTTGAGCAGTGTACTATCGCCGCAAGACTTAGCTTATTGGCTATGCTAATTTTCAAGTAATTCGATTCGATATCCCTAGCTTAGTCTTATAATGTTTCCTATCTTTCCCCTTTTTTCAGGCTGTAATGGAGTGCGGAGCTTCTTCTAAAGTTTCTGAGGCAATGAAACATATCATGGAGACTTGTCACGCATGTCGTTTCTTAATTACTTGTAGTTATTTGTATCATTAGAAGATATTTGTTCTTTTTTCTGTTGTGAATGATGCACCGACTTTTGGGCAGTTCATGAAATGATTCAATATTGAACATAATATCATTCTAATTGTTTGAAAAAATGTTGCTTCATCATGTAACATCTGGATACATCTGTAATTCGTTGCATTCCAATTTGGTTCCCTTATCTCTATCTTTTTTTTTTGGCTGCTTTATGTTTTTGTGAAGTGTAATTTAGCCGTGTTTTCTCATGAATATCCAGGCGGTTCATATTAAGTTATTAACCATGATTACATATTATTACTAGAGGTTCTAGCCAAAAACCATCGGTGTTAGTGTTTATTACTAGGCATTCAGTTATAGTATTGTGCAACCATAGCATGCTGTTAAGATTAATATCAAACCTTTCCATGCTCCATGTATTGTTAGAAAAGTTTCAGATCCCGTAGCAACGTATGGCATACACCTAGTAAGACAAATTCTTTCAAAATATTTTAGTATCCCAAAATGCCGTTTTAAAATTTCATATTATGATATTCAAATTTATCATGGTATGGAAAAAATAGCAAGAAAAAATAAAAAAGATGACATGACCAAGATTTGAACCCACAACCTCGCTAAACTGCACCGGTGACAGCAAGATCACTACTACCACTATGTTTGTGAAAAAAATTTAGTACTTTATTTTTTATAGGAACCATGACTTTAGCTATGTCAACATAAATTTTAAATTATTTAGATAAAGTTAGATGGACAAATGAAGAAAATAAAAGTGGGAGAACTCGTTGAGGCAAAGACAAAGGTAAAACACGTGGCTCTATAAATGCACATTCGGCTTCTCAAAATAAAAATAGCATTATGCTTTCAGGTATGTTAAAAAAATAGCATTATGGAACAAAAAAGAGCATAAAGGAGATTTGAACCCAGACAGCGAGGATTATATTCAGATGCCTTACCACTAAACAAAGTCTTTGTTTAAGGCTACCTTTAGTATTTACCTTTCAGTACATGCACTGAACGTGAACTAAACTAAATTACCACCATGTCCGTCAGCTCGAATATAAATTCAGCAAAAAATAATGACCAAAGGAAGACTCGAACTTACATCATAGGGAAGACAATCAACCACCTTGCCACCGAGCTGTGCCATCATTTGTGAAGATATTTGTTATTTTTACTTTTTAACTGTGACGTGCTCATGACTTACTTCCATCTCATTTTTGCCCAGCGAACCAGCACCATGCAGTCCAGCCGGCATCATCACTGTAAGTCACACCTCTGAATAGTGCATTGTATCTTATTTAAATTCTAAGGTCTACACATATCCATATTTAGCTTGAATACAAAAAATAGTTTCAATAAAGATTAAATTTCTAAATAAAGAAATCATCTTCTAGGGTTTCTACCACAACTGGTGCAACAACTCCATCATCGATGTAGGTGTCATCTTCTTCGTGGTCATCCTCATCAAGTAAGACTCCATCATCTGGTTCGGGAACAGCTTCACCACGCACCTGATTAATAACGGAGGCATCACCAGTTGTCCCTTGCTTGTCTCCTCTTGTCCAATTTGACAAATCCTCATTTGAGCCTAATAAGTTCATGTCCTGGATTCTCACATCAAGTAGATCGACTTCCATGTCTCCCTCATTTTCTGCTTCTAGCATGGCAAACAAATTTCTTGGTCTCACTGCAACAACACTGGACCATCCCGACTTGTTCATAAGGTTGACAAAAAACACCGGTTCTGCCTGTATTGCCAGAATGTAAGGTTCATTTGAATATCGAAACCTAGAAGTATCAATATCGATAACACCATATTTATTCCTACTGTAGCCTCTATTTCTGCTAGTACTGGCAGCCGGCACATCATACCAATCACATTGGAACAATAGAACTTCTTTTTGTGTAGGGAATTCGAGTGAGATAATTCTTCTAATCACTCCATACCAAATCATGTTGCTAGTAGTACCATCACCCCTCACAAGCACACCACTGTTTTGAGTGACAAGATTTCTCTCAATGGAAGTCGTTCGAAATAGCGTGTTATTTATGTAGCATCTATTGAACACACGAGCTCTATGGTCCGGTCCCTGAGAAAGGGCATACATCAGTTCACCTGCCTCCCCTTTCTCATATAGCTTGGAGATCTGCAAACTCAGTTTGAAAACATATGTCTCTATTAATATGTAAATTGATCTAACCACACAAGGAATAAAAAATAAAAAATAGAACTATCCTTGCCCTCAAACCACCTTACAAAGTGCTCCTCGTGTCGTTTATTAAGATTCCTTAGACTAATTTTTTTGAGTTCTTCCATATGCTCCCTACATCAAAATAACCAATTAATTAGTTGATCCAAAATAGATAGTATAGTACAATAATTAATGATGGTAAATTGCAACTTACTCGACCCATGGTCTGGCTTCATCGCAATTACTAATTATGTAGTGCCTCATCTTCTGTACCTCATCTCCACCAAATATCTTGATAGTATGTCCTCTCCTCTTGTAATCCATTTCACCAAATATGCTCAGGCCAGATGGCGTATCATTCACAGCTATACTTTCATGACGATCAGCACGTTTCAACTTGGTATCGACATCCAAGAATCTGAAGCAAAATGTAAGGCACTCTTCGACTATCTATCCCTCAGCTATTGAACCTTCTGGGTGCGCCTTGTTCCGCACATATCCTTTAACAGTACGTAGATACCTCTCCATTGGATACATCCATCTATAACACACCGGCCCTCCAAGTTTAGCCTCTTCAGCTAGATGAACCGGCAAATGAATCATGATATCAAAAAACGCAGGTGGGAATACCATCTCAAGCTGGCAAAGAGTCTCCTTAATTGAACTGCTAAGTTTGTCAAGATCTTCTTCCACCAGCTCCTTCGAACAAAGTGTAGTGAAGAACCTACTAAGCTGAATCAATGGCATGACAACATCTTCTGGCAAAATCTTTCTGATGACTAAGGGTAACAATTTCTGTAGAATAATATGATAGTCATGAGTTTTGAGTCCAGACACCTTACATGCATTTGAATCAACACATCTCCTTATGTTGGAGCTAAACCCATCAGGCATCTTCGCTCCATGTAGAAATTGGCATAAACGTTTTTTTTTCATCCTTATCTAGAAAGTACAAGGCTGGTGGTAAGCTATAATTATCATTGTCAATCACAGGGTGCTGATCTTGCCTTAGCCCTAGCTGTTCCATGTCAAGGCGGGCCTTCTCGCTATCCTTACATTTACCTTCTATTTCAAGCAGAGTACCCAATATGCTCTCACATATATTTTTCTCAATGTGCATCACATCCAAATTATGCCTTATGAGCAAAGAAGACCAGTAAAGGAGCTCAAAAAAAAATACTCTTCCTCCTCCAATTGTGCCATCTTTTATCTTCGTCACGCTTCCTCTTCTTGGTTGTCGCTTTTCCAAATGTCACTTGATCAAAAGTTTTATACTGGTCCAATACCTGTTGACCTGATAGTGGTACTGGAGCCTCCCTGGTTTCCACCTCATTATTGAAGCTCTTCTTGTTCATGCGCCATGGATGGTCCGAGGGCAAAAAACGACGATGTCCCATGTAGCAATGCTTGGACCCAAATTTCAACCACAAATAATCTGTATCTTTGTGGTAGTATGGACATGCAAATTTACCTTTTGTGCTCCAACCAGAAAGCATAGCATATGCAGGAAAGTCATTAATTGTCCAAAGCAGAATAGCATGTAGTTTAAAATTCTTCTTTACCTTGTCATCCCATGTATCAACACCCTTTTCCCAAAGATCCTTGAGCTCATCAATCAGGGGCCTCAAATATACATCAATATTCATTCCAGGAGATTTTGGACCAGGTATTAACATCGACATCATCCAATAAGGTTGTTTCTCAAACAACCAAGGAGGCAAATTGTACGGGATTAGGATAACAGGCCATATGGTGTATGTAATATTTTGCATGCCAAAGGGGTTGAAGCCATCAGAAGCAAGACCCAACCTAATATTACGAGCTTCATCTGCAAACCATTTATACTTTCTATCCACATGCTTCCATGCCTTCGAGTCAGCAGGGTGACGCATTTTCCCATCATTGACCAATTCTTCATTATGCCATCGCATTTGTGATGATGTGCTCTCTGTCATATATAATCTTTGCAGGCAAGGAGTAAGAGGAAAATACCGTAGTATTTTTCGTGGGACATGCTTTATATTTGTTGTAACAGCACCACCATCCGCATCACCCATGTGAGCACCATTGTCGGGTATTTTCCACCTAGACTCGCCACATTTGGGACATGTATCCAGATTTGCATTTTCCTTCCAAAATAACACGCAATTCTTCTCACAGGCATCTATCTTTAAATAGTCCAAGCCTAGATCTCGAACCACCCTTTGCACTTTCTCCATTGTGTCTGGAACACAATGGCCTTTAGGGAGAACCATTGAGAACAGATTAAGTACCCCCTCCAATGCTCTGTTACTAATGCCGTACATGCACTTAAGCTGAAAAAGTTGCACAATAAATGAGACCTTAGTAGCATCTGAGCAACCAGGATACAATTCCTTTTCTGCCTCCTGTAACAATTTGAAGAAGATCTTCGCATGTTCATTCGGCTGTTCATTAGTATCTCTGATCTCTCCATGTATAGCACCTCTGATTAGGGATCTAACCAAATTAGTGGCACCATAGCCATCACTCTGTTGATCTTCTTCATTGTCTACTGCGGTTTCAGGTGGTGTGGCTTCATTGTATACATGTACATCTGCTGCTACTGGTATGTCATTGTGAACTTCAACATCATCTGGTTGCACGATTTCATTGTGTAATCCTACATCTGAACCTTCCCCTTCCCGAATAAAGCTTTCATCAAACCCTCTATTAAGCAAATGAATCTGAACCACAGATCGCGGTCTGTATACCATGCAAACACATCTCGGACATGGACACGCAGCAGTTCCACCTGTTGATGTGCCACCAAATGTGATGTCCAGAAATTGTGGGAATTTCTCAAGCCACTCAGGTGAAGAACGAGGCAAGCGCATCCAACTCCTATCGCCACGTGACATTATTCTGCATGATGATGATCACATCAAACAAAAACAAATTAAAATTCTATCAATTATGTTAAAAATAAAAGTATATGTACAAAGAGTTATCAGCTAGTGTGCATATATGTATATATATCCACTAAAAATAAAAGTACATGTACAAAGAGTTCTCAACAAATTAGAATTCCTATCGAGTTCTGTTATACCAACCACTTGCAGCGGCATCTCAGCTATCTGCTATCTGTTTGAGTTTGGCAATAGAGATTTAGACTATGGTACTAGACACCAACACTAAGTTTGAGAAGGAAAGGTCAACGATTCAATCCATATTGCTAGCCCCTTTAATCTGACACCATTTATCTATGATTTGTATTGCCCGTAGCAAAGCACGGGCACGAACCTAGTCTAAGAATAAAAATTAGCGGTAAATACCTATATAATCTTGTTCAACAGAGTGCTAATAGGGAACTACCTATATACTAATATGGAACTGCTCAGCGCCAAAGGAGACAAAATATTGGAGATAATTTAAAAATTGATTATTGGGCAAATGAACAATACCTAGAACACCTGATGTAGACTTGTGGTTTGTGGGGGATCGCGTCGGTGGGAGGTGGCGCCCCTAGCGACGTCAGGCGACGGTAACGGAACACGCCGGCGATGGAGGGGGATTGCGACAGCGGGCGGCAATGCAGTACGCTCACAGCGGTGATGATTTTGGATTATCTAGAAGGCGGTAGGGGTTCCAGCATGCTTTCGCCTGAATCGATGGAGTAAATAAGCCATGATGTGCACCATGGATGCAAAAGATGAGATCTGAAACTCACCGTAAACGTACGTGAGGTGTTCTTCACCGAGTGCAGATTGGGGTAGGGCGCTTCCAGCGGCAGCGCGGCGGGCCGGCACGCGTGCGCTCGCCTGCCCTGCAGTCCACCGATTCCAGGATTCTTTTTAATTTGGTCTAGGACAAGTCTCACGTAGCTAGGTTTCTTTTGCATGCAGCCGCCATTGCTCAGGGCACCAAGCCACAACCTGCTCGAGGGCAAATCTCGCGCCGTTGCCCGCAGCCGCCGTCGCCCAGCCCAAAAAATCCGAGCAGCAAGCAAGATAGCGACGCCACGACCCACCCGGCAGGCGGCAGCCACCAGAGTCTCATGCAACGCAAAAATTGCATCAACCAAAAAATTTTGTTATAGCAAAGGGATTCGAAACCTACCCACAGCCCTCAAGACGGGGGCACCAGACCAATCCGATTCAAACAAGCATGTTGTGTTGCAAACAGACTTGACCTCAATAGATGAATATAACATACACCTATCGATCGCTGGCTGGCGCTAGATGTGCACGCCGGCCGTAGCGATAGCGAAACCGTCACAAGTCGTGACAGCGTCGCCTAACTTGAACGTCGGCCGTAGCGACAGCGAAACCATCACAAGTCGCGAGCGGTAGCTCCAAGCTCTTCAACAAGCCGAAGTAATTAAGGTAGACTTTTAGCTCATTAGGATAACGAGTCGATCCGTGCTAGCTCGTTATACTAACAAGTCAGACTCTAGAGCCGAGGTGATCGAGCTGAGCTGAGCCGAGGTGACGAGGCGTCGTCCATGGCCTCGTCAGTGTTCATGAGTCGGTGTAGCGCAGCTGGAGCATCAGCGGCACCCGCCTGAGTCATCCGGCCTCGTCGGTCTCGAATGGCGTCGTAGTCGTAGAGGTACGTCGGCGATGCATGGTCGCGCGAGCTGGACCAGGTCCACATCGTGGCAGCACTGTCGTGGATGGAGTGACTCCAGCAATGCGTGTGTACGAAGAGGCAGCTTACACTACTAGAAACGACGCCTTAGGCACCGGTTGAAGAGGTGCTTAGGCACCAGTTTTACAACCGGTACCCCAAACCGAGACCATTGGCCTCAGTTTAGGACACCGGGGTTTTCACCCGGTGCCTTAGACATCCATTGGTACCGGTTGGAAAGACCAACCGGTACCAAAGCATTTTTGGCAAACAAAAAAAATAAAAGCAGGCATCTTGCTGCCGGCGCTCGGGCTCGGAGCTTCGCCTCGTCGCCGTCGCCGCTCCTACTGCCGCGCTCCGAGCCGCTCGTGGCCGCCGCTCCTGCTGCCGCGCTCGGGCTCGGAGCTCCACCGCCGAGATCCGCCCTCCTCCCTTGGCCGCCGAGATCCGCCCTCCTCCCTTGGCCGCCGATATCCGCCCTCCTCCCTTGGCCGTCGCCACTCCTGCTGCCGCGCTCGGGCCCGCTCAAGCAACCGGGAGGAGGGGAGAGAGAGAGGAGACAGCTCGGCGTGCGCGTACGTTGAGGTTGTCGGGGAAGAAGGCCGGGGCGAGGATGCGGCGGTGGAGCGGCCACTTGTTGCCGTGGAGGCTGACGAGGCCGACGCCCTCGAGCTGCCGGACCACAGGGTGCGCCTCGTAGCGGTCGAACGCGTCCGCGCACGTCAGGAGGATCTCGCGCACCAGCTCCGGGTCCGCCACCGTCAGCCGCGGCGTCGGCCCGAACCAGATCAGGAACATCGGCCCTGCACCGCCGCCATTAATCGATCGATCGATCACCACTCTAGAGCTGGACAAGCAAGCGAATCGTTCATTACCGTAGATCTTCCTCCAATAGTAGTAGAAGGCGAGCACCCGGGGGAGCGCGTCATGCGAGTCCGGCGGCGACATGGGCTTGGCAGCGGCCTCCGCCATGAGCGCGACCATCTCCGTGACGCAGCCGAGGAGGAGCCGGTACGGTGGGCCCCGCACGCCCTGCCGCGCGAAGTGCGCCTCCAGCCGCCGCGGGCGCCACCAGAGCGCGTCCGCCACCCTCGCCGCCACGTGCAGGAGGAGGAGGAGCAGGCACGCTCCCGCCGCTCCGCCGTCCGGGGTAGGCCGCTCCTCGGCCCTGCCCCTCCGCCGCCGGCCCGTGGGCAGCGGCGAACTCCAGGAGGCGGCGCGGGTGCTCGCCGGTGCAGGGAGGAGGGGAGGGGGCGGAGCAGGGGAGGGCCGGAGCAAGGAGGGGCGGTGTGCGTGGGAGAGAGAGTGACCGGGGAGAGAGATGAGAGCTCATCAGGTGCCAATAGTGAGAGACTTTAAAATTTCGCGAGTTGGGAGCACAAGTACCTAACGCATGCATTGGCACCGGGTCATGATTTTACCCGGTGCTAATGTCTGCTCTAAAGGCATCGGGTTGTGCCATTACCCGGTGCCATTCATGCATAGTCTAATTGGAACCGGCTCATGGTATTAACCGGTACCTTTGATATTCAATTGGTACCGGTTTCTGACGGGGCGTAACTTTCCGGCGCTTGGCGCAGGCCAAAAGTACCGGCTATTGCTACAACCGGTACCAATGTCTAGTATCAGTACCGGTTGCAATATGAGCTGGTACTTTTGGCCTGGACCTTTGGCTTGTTTTCTAGTAGTGTTACTTCCTTTTTGCCGCCGCACGTACTCGTGCATGCCCCTGTAGCTTGCTTGTTTCTCTACAGCACACGTGCACTTGCACGACATCAGTGCACGCCTGTGCTTGCATGGGAGCGTGTACTCAAGTAATGCGAATGAGAGGGAGGTTAGATTAGTTTTGTCAAGGGATCAAATAATAGAGCGAAATGTGGACATAACACCTATTAAATTTCCAAGAGTGACATCAATTAGTGAAGAGTATAGATGATGAGTCAATTGATGATTACAAGGTGTGGCTTCAGGATATGCATGAAGAGGGCCATGGCATGGGTAAGCTATGTTGCTGACCTATTCTAAATGGTTACATTATATTAGATTGCAATGGCCACATAACTAATATCAGAATGGTTTTTGCAGAATTTAAAGATATCTACAGGGATGACACGATCAAGACTTACAAAGAATGGTTAAGGGTGCGAGGACAACTTGATGATATTAGTAATATAACATCTTTTCCAAAAATGTCAACCAAATTATTATCAGTCCTTCACAAACCATTTATAGCTTACACATGTGACCTATATTGTCTATAGGTGCATATGACAACCCTAGGGATCAGAGAGATTTATCTAATGCAAGTCGAGATAGCAATCCAACACCACCTGTGAACCTACCATCTCATGCTCGGCATAAGAAAACACAAGGAAATAGTAAGTAATGGTTATTATGTTTTTATTTTGAGGTTTATTTCAGTTCTCTATGTAAACACATGGAAATAGTATGTATTGTGATTTTATTTATTTAATCACAAGACTCCCAGAAGAGGAAGACACGAGGTACTGTGAAAGGATTGGCAGCAAGCAATAAGAGATCCAAGTTTGGCAGTCAAAAGCTCAAACTTGAATTCTCAAGACTTGGAGGAGCTGCATGTGAGAACGCACGCACATTTGTTGATGAAATAGTAGTGTTTACAAGGAAGAGAGCACCACTCATTGGAGTGAGAACATGGAGAGATATCCACCAAGATGTAAAAGACTCAATAATATCTGATATGATGGTAATCTTTAGGTTTCTTTTTGGTTGCGGCATACACATTTTTTAACCAAATTAATGAAGAAGTGACCTAGCATTTCTATTTTATTTTGACCAGCATAAGTGGGACATTGAGAATAACCCTGAAAACAATAGAAAGATATGTACCATCGCTAATGAGCGTTACAAAGGATGGCGATCAACACTTAGTGCCACGTACAAGGCATACGCCACCTATGATGAGAGAATGGGAAACAAGCCGGAGGATTTGGACATTTTTGAATGGCACTATCTGGTGTTGTATTTTGGCTGTGAAGAATTTCAGGTTTGATGACATTCATTTTATTCTTGCCAATTGCAGTTGCTGATATAAAGGCTATGCTGCAAGCAATGCACTTATTTTTAACAAAATTAACTCCTTGTGTAGATGATTAGCAGCAAGAATTCTCAAAATCGCAGAATCGAAAGATAAACCCTTTGACAGGATCAAAGTCTTTTTCTCAGTTAAGCTATGAGCAGGTAGTAATTTCATAAGCACATGTGCATGTTTCCTTACATGATGAAATATTGCTAATTTGTTACATTCTTGCCACATTAGAGGGACCCAGTTACTGGAGATGAGCCAAATGATTTGGACCTTTTTATGATGACACACAGTAAGAATGGGCGATGGACAAGCCAAGAATCAAGGGATGTCTATGTGAGTATATAACAGTCTATACAATCCTTATTAAGTGAAAGCCTAAGACTTCTTCTAATGTCCTCTCTTTGTTAGGATAATGCAAGTCGCAAAATTTCGGAGAGGGAAACAAATAGAAATGGCGTCTCAGATGTGGAGCAAAACCAGATTTTCCAGTCAGCCTACCAGGAAACAACAAACTGCAAATCAACCAAGCTCCATGCTAATGGATACATAGCAAAGTACCCACCTAGAAGGCAACTACTGTCTGAGGATTACCAGCACCATGTCCGTCAGGATGAGGCACTCATGGATGCATTCTTGAAGCTACAAGAAAGAATTGAAACTCAAGAGGAAGAAATGGCAGCTGAAAGGGCAGAACATAGGCGTCAGATGGAAGAAATGATGAAGGCAAGGGAGGCTGATAGAGAAGCACTTAAGAAAGAGTTTATGTCATTAATGCAAGCAGCACAAGGACAACCATCATTACAACAGGTTATATTGATGCAAAATCCTAACTTGCCCAGTACATTTAATTGATGTGTTTATCTATGTCTAGGTCCTATATCTGTAAGCTGGTCTATTTTTTTATTGTTTGTTGAACTAAAACCATGTGCTCAGGTAGTTGTCTACATACCATGCTTGTAGAAGTTTATTTCTTACATATTGTAAAGACGTTGTTTTGGTAAAGAAATTATGCATATAAATTGAAACTTGAATGTGTAAACAATATTATTATTATTGTACTTTCAAACTCTACTCATAATTTTTTTGACAAAACTTTAAATGCAGGCTAACAATGATAGGCAACAAATTGCAGAAGTTGCTCCTGCAACAATCATGTGTGACGGAAATGAAACAACTACCGAAAGTGAAGAAAGAACACATCAGCAGGCAGACTGAGAGTGAGAATTGAATAGTGTTTAATGTTGTCATGTCATATATAGTCTATATGTGGGGCCTAATTTCCCCTCTAACTATTGATTCCCAGGGTAACCTAGATAGCAGCCCCCTGCAAACAAAACTCGCATCTACCGCACCTGCAGGTATTAATACTACTCGCACAACAAGAAGTAGTGTTGCGAACAACAAACAAATAGGCCAAAACAAAGGAGGGAATACAACAATTCTTTATACTACTGCAAAAGTACTAAAGGATAATGCGGCTAAAAAGGGTGCTGTATCCAAAAGGAATCAACAATCTGGCAGTGCACAGGTGATTTTTCTTGTAACTCCACTACCTGTGAATATTTGGGAATCAGATTTCTATCGGTGGGAGTATTTTTTTTGTGTAAATACCTAACTGACTTGGTAGCATAACATATTTCTGCCAAGTAATATTCAAATTGTGTAGTCATCAAATTCGGGGCCCTCCTATGTTTTAAGGTTTGATAGATCAAATGAAAGCCATGCTGTTGCATAGGTCTTGATAATCATTCTTTATTATCAATAATTAAAAGTTCTGGTGATACATTCATGGAGATATGATTCTTTTTATGCATAAAACTAACTCATTTAACTGTATAATTATTAATAGATGTCCCCATAGTAGATGTTCCCAAATCATGAGTGTCAATTTTTTTCATCCATAAAGCTTCAGGTGTCAATTTTTGTTAATCCAAGCTGAAAGTTTGATTTAGCATTCTAGATTTTATAAGATAATCATGCTGCAAATTTGCAAATTAGATATCGTTGTTGGGTACATTCCATTAAGTCTAGCAGCTGATAGCAAAATACATTGCCACTGCTATAAGGCAAAATTGATCATATAGCATTTTCATGAGGAATTTTACTTTTGAATGATGCTGCAAATTTATTTGCAAACCATCTGGTCTTTAGCTTAAGATTCCAAATTGATTGCTTTGTCGGCTCCACGCTGTTGTTGGCAAAAAAAAAATACAATTTTAGCTAACCTGATTCATGCCAAGTCAATGATTCTATTTCAGAACCAAGATGCAATTTGAGTGGAGCGCAAGATTGAAGGGATGATCAGCACCAAGACAACCTTTGCTGCAGCGCTATAAGCTCATTATATTTTAATGTATTCAAACTAGCTAGTGTGTTTCGGAGTTTCAGTTGTGTGTGTTTCGACTAAGTTTGTCATTGGATGGTTCAATTAATGATTTCTAGGAACAAAGAATATTTTAGTTTAATGGATGTCTAAATGCTTCATTCATCATATATTGTTCGCTGTGCAAATATTGTTTGAAGCTACCATTTGTCATATTAGGATAATCATTTGGTATTGCAATATATGATATAGCAACAAACAAACGGTGCGGCAAAAACCTCATACCAATGAAACAATATGCGTGGCAATAGAAGGTCCAAGTATAGAAACCAAGTGTTGATCGTGGCGATAAAAACTTCCATCTATAGCAATAGAACGACAACCTCTCGCAACCAAACATTTATTGTGGCAACAGAGGGCTCCACCTATAGCAACCACAATGTTTAGTGTGGCAATAGAGTAGCAACCTATAGCAACCAAATATTTGTGGTGGCAATAGAGTGTTTCGCATATAGCAACCAAAATGATTAGTGTGGCAATAGAGTGGCCATGTGTTGCAACCATAAAGATAGTGTGGCAATAGAGGATCCATCTATTGCAATGCTATTGATGCATGGCAATAGGTTCTATTGCAGCAACCATTGTCGTTGCTAGTGCACCTATTGCCACCCTTTGAGAATTTGGCAATATGTATCTCTAGCAACAATGAGTGTGTTGCAATAGTTAGTATTGCAACACCCACAGTGGTTGCTTATGCTATGCCTTGCAACACTCCATGGTGTTGCAACAAAACACCATTGTGTTGCAATAGGGAAAAACCTATTGCAACACCAAAATAAACCGTTGTGCAAACCTATTGCTACGACATCAGTGACAACGCCTCCCAACCAAATTTTTGTGTTGCAATTTTGTCTATTGCAACCATTTTTGGCATATTGCAACACTTTTAGGCCATTGCATCAGGGGTGAAACCTTGTAGTGTATGGATGTCCTCAGCTTTCATCCTGATCTGATGATAGCCAGATCTCAGATCTATTTTAGAAAAAACTTTGGCCCCAAACAACTCATCCAGCAGATCTTCGATGATTGGAATTGGGTACTTGTTCTTTATGGTATTTGAATTTAGCTGTCTGTAATCCACACACATTCTCCAAGTTCCATCCTTCTTCTTGACTAAAATCACAGGTGAAGAAAATGGACTGACACTGGGTCTGATCATTTTTTAAGTCAGTAGCTGTTCTACAAGAGCTTCCATTGCATTTTTCTGATGATGTGGCATTCGATAAGCCCTTTGATTTACTTGTTTACTTGTTTAGCAGGATCAATCAATGGAATTGTATGATCAATTTGCCTTTGTTGGGGTAATTCTTTTGGTTCTTGGAAAATATCATCATACTCCAAAAGTAGTCTGTGTAATTCATGGGGTATTGGTACTGATTGCTGTTTGGCATCTCCATTATCATTCCTTAGTACCATGACTGCACCCACTGCTCCCTTTTTCAGCATTTTGCACAGTTGTTTGGCTGATATAGTATGTTGTTTAGCAGGTAATGTTTCATCCACAAAAGTGACTACTATTTCACTATTCTTTGTGATGGAAAATTCTCTTGTCTTGAGATTCAATCCCACAGGACTGTGAGCATATATCCAATCTGCCCCAAATATTATATCATACCCTTGAATATCCAGCAGTCTCAAATTGGACTTAAATTGATGGCCCTGTATTGTATAAGGACAATCCAAATAGACTGTTTCACTGAACAATGTTTGGCCATTTGCAGCAGCCACCTTGATCTTTGGAGCAGTTGAAGCTTGACACCCTGCCTTGATTGCAAACTTAGCATTAATCAAACTGGCATCACTTCCAGTGTCCACTAGAGCAGTAGCAAATGTGTTCCCTAGTTTGACTTTCAGAGTGAAGATAGATGCAAAGGAGGATGTGCCTTGTAATGCATGCATAGAAATTTTCAGGGAATGTACTTGGTGGTCTGAAGCATCTTGAAATGTTTCAGACTCTGTGTCTTCTTGACCATTCACCAGATGTACATTTTTTTGCCCCTCTTCATCTTGAACAAGGATCACTGAAAAATTTTGCTTGCCTTTACACACTTTAGCATAGTCAGGTACCCATGGTTCTCTGCACTTGAAGCATTTGCCAGCTACTCTCAAGTCAGCAATTGTTGGGTTTGGCTGATCTTTCACTTCTTTATCCTTGACCCAAGGTTTGGGAGCTTTCAGTGTAGAGTTGACAAAAGGAAACCTTTTAACCACTGGTTGGGCTTGTTCCAATCTTTTTGCAAACCAATAAGCATTGGTTAGGGTAGTGGGTTTGTGGCACTGTAAGTGGTGTTGAATGTGATCCTTGAGACCAGAGACAAAACTGCTGATGAAATAGTCCTCAGGCAAGGATGGGTTATTTCTCTTGACCAAACCCATGAATTCCTCAAACTTGTCCACATATTCAGAAATAGTTCTTGTCTGCTTGAGGTTGTGGAATTGCCCAATGGCCTCATAAGAAGATGTTTCATTAAATCTATCTCTAATCATTCTGCAAAATTGATGCCAAGGAAGAATATTTGCATTGCAGCCTGTGCCACGCCACCAATATTCAGCTTTCCCTGATATATATAACACAACAATTTTTACTCTATCTTCATTTTGGGACTCCCACTAGTTCATAATATTTCTCAGCTTTTCTAATCCATCCATCTAGGTCATGTGACACCTCAGGTGTCAGTACACTTAAAAAACAATCATTGTACCCCATTTTAAACTTAAAAGAAAAATGTGGGAAATTAATTCAAAGAGAAGGGGTCAAATAAAAGTCAAAGTATACAAAAGAAATTAAAGGAGAAAGAAAAAGGAGTGAAAAGCTACTCAAATTTCAATTCAAAAATGTGCACAAAATTTTAGTTGGCTCATGAGAGGTACTTCAATTGACATGTGCTCAATTGAACTTCAGCCAAAAACCAATCAAAAACTGAATAAAACCAAAGCCCTTTTGTGCAAGTTTGCAAATTTACAAATAGTTCAAAATGTGAGTTTCAAATTAAAATTTGCATAACACGAAAGTTGTAGATCTTGAAAAGTTATGCAAAATTGGTATTAAATACTTTTTCATTTGAGCCCTCTAAGTGGGATATATTTTTAGTTTACCGACAGGTCCCTGGAATTTCAGAAATCGCAGATATGCCCTCACCTCCATCTCTCTCCTCCCGGTTCCTCTGTTTCGCCCGCCGCCCGCCGTACGCCGCCGGTGGACCTCGTCCACGGCCAAATGGACCCGGGGAGCCCTCCAGTGCCACCTGGCTTGCCTCTTGGCACCTCCCCACGCTCACACGCGTCCTGGGCGTCCTCCCGAGCCGACACGACACCCCTCCACGCGCAGCGCCGCTGCCCGCTCCGCCAGCTCGCCGTCATGCGCCCCGGACCCAAACCCGCCTCCCCCAGACGCTACTCCCCTCGCTCAGGTGCTCCTTGGCCTATAAGAACCCCCAGAGCCCCGCCGTTGCGCGGCTTCTCCTCCTTCTTCCTCCTCCCGCCGTCCGCCATGGCCGGCGAGATCTAGCTCGCGCGGACCAGCCACCACAGCCCTGCATTGCTCCATACGACCACCCCACAAGCTTCTCTACCTTCCAGTTGAGCTCCACGCGCGCGGAATCGAACCCAAACCCCCTCCCGACGCCGTTCACCTTCTGCGCCGCCGGCGGCAAGCTCGGGCTCACCGCGGACCGGCCAACCCAGAGGGAGACCGAGCACGACAGCTACCCCAGGAGCATCCTCACGCCCTCGCGGTGTTCGTGCATGCCACGTTCCTCCACCCTGAGCCCTCCTTCGCCTACAACGCCGGCGACCCGAACCTCCTCTCCGCCATTAGCGCCGGCGAGCTCACCTCCGACCTTCTTCCACCCGAACGGCTACAAGGGTAGGTGTTCCTCGATCTCTACTCTCCCACGCGCCTCCCCGTGGCAGCCCCGGTAAGCCCTGCCTAGCAAAACACCACCGGCAAGATGCCACGGCGGAGAAGGCCGGCGAAGGGCCCGGTTGTAATTTCTTTTTTTCGTTCAAGGGTGTGTTTGCAAGAATTCCAGTGTATGATAGTGAACTTCTAAAATGCAAAACAAATCACAGAAAAATTGTAAAAATGTAAACTCAACTGATCTGGAATCCATGTAACAAGATCTACAAGTTTTGTAACATTCAGATCTGCAGAAACTGTACCAAATTTAATCTAGGAAAAAGAATAAGAAAATCACCCTATGCATGTTCAGGAAGTTCCACTCAACAAATGACCTTTATTTTTGAATATGTTATCACTAATGGAATATTAATATCACAATAAAAAGATGACACCTAACCAAAATAATTATCTTGTTGGAACAATTAAGATTCTCTAATCGGTTGTTGGCTTTCTCGATTTAATACTAGAAAATATATACATGAACTGGCTCTGGAATTTTTCACTGCATGCATGTGCAACTGAAACTCTGTTAATCCATAAATTTCAGATTTATTAGAGTTATTTTGCTATATATCATGATTTATACTTGTTTAATCAACTTAATTCATCATGTATATTTCTTATGCCCAAAAAAATCCATATTTATTTCTGAAGTCTCACTTTAGTTCTGTGGTCCTGCCTAAAAATTTTGAGCTGCAGTTACTAAGTTTTTCCTTAGTTAAAAATCATGCTTAGCATCTCATGGTTAGATTTACCATTTTTGTTCTGAGTAAACTAAACCATATCTGGTCGTTATTTTTGGATATGTTCTTGTTTAGAGTACGTGCTAGCTATAATAAAAAGTTCACATGCAGTACTAGTCAAATATTCTGTGAGAAATTTATGCTAACTCATGTTAAGTTAACTACATAACTAATTTATCTGGTGGACATAAAGCTTGATAATTTTTCTGGAGTATGTTTAGCTCATGATTAGGCTCTGGTAAAAATTTGAGAACCATATCCATGGTACAACTCTCTGTAGAATTAATCTTAGTTAATGGCTTGCTGATTTTGTTCTTTTTGTCACCTCTGCTGTATAAGTGAATAAAATCTGGAAAAATTTCAGTGCTGAGTAGATGCTTGGTATATGCTCTCGTAAAATTTGTAGCACCAGAACCCATATAAAATGTTCTGTTCAAAAATGTGAAGCAACTAGAGTAATCTACTTACATGGATAGTAGTGGTAATTGCTTTATGGTTAGAGGCTGAAAATTATACCATAAGTACTTAAGTTTGGATCTGTGTTACATTACTTTTTCATCACTAGCTCATGAGTAGATTTGTTGTTATGAAATAATGAAAGCATGCTATGTTTTAAATTTGGAAATGAAAAACAAACCCACACCCATTCATGAAGAAACATAGTTGTGTTTACTACTCCATAAATGACTGCCCATGAAATGAAATGTTGAAATCATCACTAAATTAACTTTTGTTGAACTACAACTTTATCGTGATGGAAAGAAATTGTTATCCATAAATAACTCATAATCTTGCATTCCATATAGAAACGTTTAATCTCGCGGACGGGGACTACGAATTGGTGCCCGCGGACTCTCGTGTGGATCAGGAGGTCAATTTGAATTGTGCTAACTTGTCTCAAGACCTGGGCCAAGCCCCAGAGGCTTTTCTGCCTGACAGTGCCCAAGAAGGCAAGCCCCGGTGCATTATGCCTTATTTTTCGAGTTATTATTCATTTATCTATTCATAATTTGTTGTAGTAGTTTCTTTCTGCATTTAAGTTTTCTAGGCGTTGATCGAAAACCTTAGATGCATGATCCCTAGGTACCTATGTTTGAGACCGGATCTTTTTATAGACTAGTTGCCATGCTAATTAGAGACGGTAGAAGTCGAGTGGTTTCCTGCCTCTCGCGAGCAAATAGGAATTTTTGATTGTCTTTAATTCCTGCTGAAATGTAAGGACAACGGGTGGGGTTGTGTAGTTGTGATACCCCGCTGGTGTAGTCAAAAATGGCTAAGGTCGCGGTGTGTGGCTCATTTCGTTAAGCGTTTGAAAGTACTAGCCACATACCGAGAAATATGGTAATCGGTAAGCTTAAGTACCTGATTGGACCGGCGTGTGGAACGATCTCGCACACTCCTGGTAGAAGTAGGGTTTATATTTTTGTCGCGACATACGGGTGCAGAGACGTCGGGCTCTGTAGTCGGGGAGGGTGTGCCGGATCCACGGACTGGAAAGAAAGGGGAAAAGTAGCATGGGCAGGAGCGAAGTCGATCCCCATGCGTGTGGTCTAGGTTCCCCTGGCCATGTTGAAATTGGATTCGGAATCGTCCGCCTGTCACGGCATGAGATTTCTTAATGTTTTCGGTCACACAGAGTAACAAGTGGAACATGATGATGATAATACTGATGTATGATTAAATGGTTGCTCTACCATGTTTGTGTAGAGTTAGATGCAAACTTAGAATGGTTAATCCAACTGGAAGATGGCTAAATAAAATCTGAAAATAAGGATCAACATTTAGTGGCATTTTTAGCAAAACAAACCCCACCAACCAAAAAGCCTTGCATGTCTAGTTATCGGACTATGATATATCCGGTGATGGGTCAGTCTTGCTGAGTATTAGTATACTCAGCCTTGCTTGTGGCACTGTTTTTCAGGTACTAACTTCGAAGATCTGTTCGCGAGTCTTACTTGGCCGTGTACCTTGCCTCCGGGTTGGTCTGTTGAGTGGGATGGCCCTTCAGCTGGTGCTGACCACCCTCCCGCTGAGTGACGCTTTCGTACGGGCTTTATCGATGCGTCACGTTATTTCGCTAGTTATCTCTTAATGCTTCCGCTGAACAATGAGACTTGAATAATTTGAGTAGATGGAACTCTGTAGTACTTTACTATTTTGAACCTGGTTTGTAATAAATTTCTTTTCTGCTGCAATCACTCTGAGATGTATGAAATATTCTGTGTTGTAATCTCTGGGCTCACCTTCGCGTGAGTGTTGTCTGCTGATTCTGGAATAGCGTGGCTTTTATCGATGCTTCACTCGAGAAACTACCGGTGAGTGCCAATTTGGGTCAGTGTTGCTTAGCAACAAAGATCAGTGCACCCGGGCCCAGTAGTTCTGGGTGGTTCCGCCACAGCTGGCATCAGAGCTCGCAGACAGCCTACCAGAGATGGCAGCCTCTGTTTTGAAAACAACAAATTAAAACTTGACTTCAAAACTACTAAAGTTTTTGAATTAGTTTAGGATCTCCAAGGACAAGTCTAGAACGTAAAGCCCTAGGGGATCTTATGGGTATAATCAGGTGGCTTATATTGTATGGCTAACTTCCAGCACATTACTTTTCAGTATTTAAATTCTGTAATTTAAATTCTGCAACTACATCGTCGCCACGGAGGTATGCTTACTCAGTTAGCTGAGGGAGTCTGACCTTCCCGTCGGCGATGCGAGCCGAACGCTGGAGCTCAAGCAGTGGCCTACTTGAGCTGCTGCCCATATACCAACTTCAGTTGATTATATGGGGAGTAATGGTTCGAAATTGGAATTCAATTCCCCATCAAAGACGGTACTCCGTTAATACGTTGTTTTGATGACATATGATTAACGTTGTCCATACGGCGGTAATTGTATGGATGCCGGTTCTATAGTGATCGGTAATATATGGGAACACTTTCGTGAGTGCTGGCACGGAAGGTTCAATCTATATATTGTCAATTTTCTGCAGGTACGCTAACTCGAAATCGAATTCTAGGCTATCTAGCTATATCGAGAAGCTATATAGTGAGAGACGTAATATGTATGCCACCAAAGTCATTTGCGTAAGACCAAGGTTACTTGGCAATTATTTTCCTTGGTGAGGACGGATAGGTTCTGCATTCATCCTCAAAATGGTTAACAACGAAATCTTTGGAAGAAATCCCAATCAAATTGGCTAAAAACCTATCTTAAGGAACATCTAGATAGTCTGCAATTTCAGGGAAATTGGTTTCCACGAATTTTAACCCTCTGTTAAATTATTCAAACCGACTTGGGGTAGTAAGACGAAATGATGTTCCCTAAGTTATCAAACTCTTGTAAAATTTTGAGAATTTTGGAAGCCTTTTAGCTTTGTATTTGTGATTTTAGATCAACCCTGTGTAAAACTGTTAACTCTGAACAGTCTGTACAATTGAAATTTTTCGACCTTCATAAGTTGTTCGAACGAAAACTCTTTCAACATGAAAGTTGTATACAACTAAGTGATGAACTTACCATAAAAAGTTTAAGAATTTTTGACAATTTTTTTTGGGAGTTATGGTCAAAATACACCCTCTCGGGACACCCAGTTTTCCTGGTTGACGTCACTTTGACAACCTGAGCATATCACCCTCATGGAGTCCAAATTGATCTTAGTGTTGACTAGATGAATCGTTCCTAGTTATCATAGGGATCTTGTGAAAATTTTTGAGAATTTTTGGAGCAAATTATCTATCACTTTGGCAATTTCTTTCACTGTCCAGAGTCAGCTATTCCTTGTTACCATCGGCTGATCCATCGGTCTTTTGTTGGGACAGATGGAGGAGCTGCTGGTTGTTGACGCGCAGGGGCACGTGCACTCCGCTTGCTTGCACTGGGACGGGTTTCCTCGCCGTCTTTGGGAGCTTTTGAGTGCAGCCGGTTACCTCCAGCCACCGATTTACGATGGCCACGAGTTTGTGGAGGGCGGAGTTCGTCGCTGCAGTGTGACGATGGTGATCCCGCAGCACCCGCTCAACGGGTGGGAGCCGATCATGACTCAGATGGTCGGTCACTACCTGCTGGACACTTGGGAGCTTACCGCCATGAGGGCGATGACCACTTTTTGCTCTTCGCAGCCTCTGGAGGTGGTTCTGACCGCGTTCGGGTTGTTCCCTGCACCCGACCCGACAGACCCGCTTTGGCTTGACCGGATGGCACACGTGGACGTGGTCGCTACCCTCGACCCAGTCGGAGCACTTTGGACGACAGAGATGTGCTTGGACGGTCTCTACAGACTTCACACTTACTAGAGTTACGCCGTCGCTCAGTTGGTGGACCATGCTCAGGCCTTGCACCTGGCGGTTCAGCTGAGAGATGAGCAACTTCAGGAGGCTAGTGTCGAGCTCGAGAGTCGGGCTGCTCTTATCGCCCAGCTCCACGGACAGGTTCATGAGCTTCAGGACATGGTGTTGGATTGTGACACTACGATCAACTTTTTGGAGGACCAGTTTCACGACATGCAGCTTGACTTGGACGAGGCTCAGGGGCAGCTCCACGCGATACAGCACGCGCAGGATGCCCTTCACGCACCACCCGACGAGATACAGGTGGACGGTGAGGACGAGCCCTAGGAGATCGAGGGCATTTCAGAGATGGACTCCGAGGACCAGGCACCGTAGCCCGCACCGGTTGAGGTTCACACTCCCGCGGCGAGTGAGGCATCGGTCAAAATGTAGACCGAGGCGCTGTTTTCTTAGCTTTTGTAGACTCCTCTTCGTGTAGCCTACTTTTGGATCATGGCTACTAGGCTAACTTAGAGTTGAGTAACCCCCTTAGTACTGATGTAGAAGCAACCAAGTAGAAATGAGAGGATGATGAATGTAATGAATCTCTAATGCTACTAATGTGATATATCGGTGATCTGTGAAAAGCTGAATGTAGCAGCTAGTTCGAATTGTTATCCTCTTTTCCTTTCTGATTTAGCTTCTGAGTTTAATACCAAAGTTGTTCCAAATTTCATCGTAGAAATGCTCACAAAATTTCAGCTCAAACGGATGAGTATCGCAGGAGATAATCGTAAATTACCGAAGCTCTGTTTTCTGTAAAACAGAAAAACCAGAGGAGGAGTAAATGAATTTTTCGACTAACCTATTCTTGGAATCTGACTTTGTGATGACTACCAAAGTTGTATCTCATGAAATTATATATCTCCTGTAAAAATTTCAAGTTTATATCATTTACAGAACTCCAGTTATGAGCGTTTTCGTATCCCTAGTTTTTCTGCACAATCTGATTTAAGCGATTCCGAATACTTCCATGTCATTTTGAGTTGTATGTTCCGTTTGAAATGATGATAATGTTGAGCCTAATGCAAAAGTACTCACATTTCAGATGGTTGGATCAACTCGAGGCACCCCTAGTGGTTTTGGAGCCGGGGGAAATGGCGATCCACCTCCACCTCCTCCACCAGTGGGTATCGCTGAGGTTCTTGCCGCCCAGACGGAAATTTTGCGGCAGTTGGTTCAAGCTCAGCAACAACCGCGGGGTGGGCATCATGCTCACCAAGCACAAGAAGTGAGCTACCAAGATTTTCTCAGTACTCAGCCTCCGCTGTTCAATAAAGCGGATGAGCCTCTGGACGCGGACGCTTGGATTCGCACAATCGAGTCCAAGTTTTCTCTATTGACTACTCCTTGTTCCGAAGAGAACAAGACTCGCTACGCCGCGCAGCAGCTTCGCGAATCATCTCGGATGTGGTGGGATCATTACCATGGGATGCTACCGGCTGATCATGTGGTGAATTGGAATGAGTTCAAATTGGCTTTTCGAGATCATCATATTCCAGCTGGACTTCTTGACCGTATGCTCAACGAGTTCTTGGCCTTAACTCAGGGCACTCGTACTGTGGTGCAGTATGCCCAAGTATTCAATCAATTGTGTCAATATGCTAGACATCACGTGGATACCGACGCTAAGAAGCGTGAACGCTTCCATCGAGGCCTTAGCACCAAGTTACAAGAAAGGCTAAATCTTGTCCGTGCGGACTCTTTCAATGGATTGGTGAATATGGCTATCTCTCAAGACGATCTTATTTCTGCACACCACGCTGAAAAGAAGCGCAAGGCACCTGCTGGACCCTCGAGTGCCTCTGCACCGAGGTATCGCATTGTGCAGAATAACCCACCCGCACCCTCTCAGAAGGCCCCTCAGCCAGGGCGTTGGATTATTCGGCCTCCTCAACAGCAGCAGCAGACTCGATTCGGGCTTCTCAGCAAGCTCGATTTGCACCTCAGCAGCAGCAGACTGGCCCTTGGCCGAATACTCAGCAATCCGCTCGCCCTGACAACAATAACCGATGTTTCAAATGCAGGAGTCCGGATCACTTTGCCAAGATGTGCCCCCAGGCGGGACAATCTCAAGGGCAGGCTTCTCGCAGAAATGATCAGAACAAGGGCAAGATGCAAACCATTCAAGTCAGGCAGGGCCGACTTAACTTCACCAGCCTTGCTGACCTTCCTAAGGGAGCACCAATTATGTCGGGTACATTCTTCATAAACCATCACCCCGCAGTTATCTTATTCGATTCTGGTGCATCTCATAGCTTCATTAGTTCTAAATTCGGAGCAAGGCTTGGGTTGGATTTTTGTCACACGAAAGGGTCATTCATGATATCTACTCCGGGTGGTAAAGTCGCATCAAACCAAATCGTTAATAATGCGCCACTTAGTTTGGGTAGTAAAACCGTTCCTACCACATTAATTTTATTGCCACTAGAAGGTATGGACATTATTCTGGGAATGGATTGGATGAAAAGACATGGGGTATTGTTAGATATCTCTTCCCGAGCCGTTGAAATAAATTCCCCAACTCATGGTCATTCGGTTCTATATTTACATCATCCCCAATGCAACAACTTTTGTGCCTATGCCATGAAAGATATTCGTCTCGAAGATATTCCGGTAGTCCGTGAATATGCAGATGTGTTCCCGGACGATTTACCGGGTATGCCGCCAGACCGGGATATCAAGTTTGTCATTGAACTTCAGCCTGGTATAGCACCTATTTCAAAAAGGCTGTACCGAATGCCGCCTAAAGAATTGGCTGAACTAAAAAGCCAGCTGCAAGAACTGCTGGACAAGGATTTTATTCGCCCAAGTGCTTCACCTTGGGGTTGTCCAGCATTGTTCGTAAAGAAGAAGGATGACAGTCTGAGGTTGTGTGTTGACTACCGGCCTCTCAATGCGGTGACCATCAAAAATAAATATCCACTTCCCCTCATTGATGTACTGTTTGATTAGTTGGCTGGAGCAAAGATCTTCTCCAAGATTGATCTTCGCTCGGGGTATCATCAAATTAAAATCCGGCCTTGTGATATTCCCAAGACCGCTTTCTCAACCCGATATGGTCTCTATGAATATTTGGTTATGTCTTTCGGTCTCACCAATGCGCCAGCTTATTTCATGTATCTCATGAACTCGGTATTCATGCCGGAACTTGATAAGTTTGTCGTGGTTTTTATTGATGACATTCTAATCTATTCCAAGAATGAGGCAGAACATGAACAACATCTGCGCATTGTTCTTCAACGTCCCAGAGATCATAAAGTATACGCAAAATTCTCCAAATGTGAATTCTGGCTGGACACAGTCAAATTTCTGGGTCACATGATATCCAGCGAAGGCATCTCCGTTGATCCTAGCAAAGTACAAGAAGTGATGGACTGGAAACCTCCTACTTCAGCTCATCAGATTTGCAGTTTTCTCGGCTTGGCGGGGTATTACCGCAGATTTATTCCGGACTTCTCCAGAATTGCAAAACCCATGACAGAACTACTAAGGAAGGATGTCAAGTTTAAATGGGATGCGAAGTGCGATGAAGCATTCCATACATTGAGAGCACATCTTACCACAGCACCAGTCTTGGCTCAACCTGACAACAATAAACCCTACGATGTTTATTGTGATGCTTCAGGTACTGGTCTTGGTTGTGTTCTAATGCAAGACAATCGGGTTATAGCATATGCTTCCCGAGCTCTTCGGCCACACGAGCTAAATTATCCCACTCATGATCTTGAGCTAGCCGCAGTTATTCATGCTCTCAAGATTTGGAGACATTATCTTATGGGTACTCATTGCAATATCTATATCGACCATAAGAGTCTCAAATACATTTTCACCCAAAGTGAGCTGAATATGAGACAACGAAGATGGTTGGAATTAATCAAAGATTATGACCTGGAAGTTCATTATCATCCGGGCAAAGCCAATGTCATAGCCGATGCGCTCAGTCGTAAGGTTCACTGCAATTGCCTTTCAGTGGAGTCATATAATGACACATTATGTGCTGAAATGCAAAAGCTGAAATTGGAAATCATTCCTCAGGGTTCTCTAAATCATATTTCGGTGGAACCGACACTTTATGACAAAACCATCATGGCACAATTACATGACAAAAGTGTTGGTATCATCAAGTAGAAAGTAGTAGAAGGTGAAAATAAATACAAATGTTTCTGAGTGGACCATAAAGGAATTTTGTGGTTCGAGGATCGCCTAGTCATTCCCAAAAATCATGAGCTGCGAAAACAAATCATGGACGAAGCTCATCTCTCTAAATTCTCCATTCATCCGGGTAGCACCATGATGTACCAAGATCTCAGACAAATTTTTTGTTGGACTCGCATGAAGAGAGAGATTGCCAAATATGTCGCAGAGTGTGACACATGTCAGAGAGTGAAAGCTAGTCACTTGAAAGTTGTCGGAACTCTCCAACCTCTGCCAATTCCATCTTGGAAATGGGAAGATGTTAGTATGGATTTCATCATGGGCTTACCAAATACTTCTCAGCATCATGATTCCATTTGGGTCATTGTCAACAGGCTCACAAAGACCGCTCATTTTATTCCAGTGCATACTGAATATCGAGCTAAGAAATATGCCGAAATCTATATCGATCAGATTATCTGTTTACACGGTATACCCAAAACGATTATCTCGGATCGTGGTCCTCAGTTTGTGGCAAGGTTTTGGGAGCAACTCCAAGAGGCTCTTGGAACTAAATTAATTCGAAGCTCAGCTTACCATCCACAGACCGACGGACAGACCGAAAGGGTGAATCAAATTCTCGAGGACATGCTTCGAGCATGTGTCATCCATTATGACAAGAACTGGGACAAATGTTTATCCTTGGCTGAGTTTTCTTATAACAACAGCTATCAGGCCAGTCTGAAGATGGAACCATTCGAGGCCTTGTATGGTCGACGGTGTCGAACTCCTTTGAGTTGTTCCCAGACTGGAGAACGTCAAGTATTTGGACCCGAATTGGTCGTCGAGGCTGAGGAAAAAGTAAAAATAGTACAAGCAAATCTCCGAGCAGCCCAGTCTCGGCAAAAGAGTTATTTTGATAAAAAAGGGATCCTTTGAAGTTCATGGTTGGTGACCATGTTTATTTACAAGTATCACCAACTCGAGGCGTTCAACGTTTCGGAGTCAAGGGTAAGCTAGCACCTCGCTATGTCGGGCCATATGAAATCATTGAAGAATGTAGACCCGTGGCTTATCGTTTGCGACTTCCTTCATGACTCGCAGCCATCCATAATGTTTTCCACATATCTCAACTCAAGAAATGTGTTCGAGTTCCTACTGAAATCATCGACCAACAAGAAATTTTAGTGGAGCCCGATCTCTCTTATACCGAATATCCACTAAGAATTCTGGATCAAAAAGAGAGAGGTACTCATCGAAAGGTAGTAAAAATGTATAAAATTCAGTGGTCTCATCACACTGAAGAAGAAGCCACCTGGGAGACGGAAGATTATCTTAATCGACATTATCCGAATTTTCTTAGCTCCACCTCAGGTATATCACTTTCCTTACCTAAATTCAATCAACCAATCTCGGGACGAGATTCTTTTTAAGGGGGGTAGGCTGTGACACCTCAGGTGTTAGTACACTTAAAAAACAATCATTGTACCCCATTTTAAACTTAAAAGAAAAATGTGGGAAATTAATTCAAAGAGAAGGGGGTCAAATAAAAGTCAAAGTATACAAAAGAAATTAAAGGAGAAAGAAAAAGGAGTGAAAAGCTACTCAAATTTCAATTCAAAAATGTGCACAAAATTTTAGTTGGCTCATGAGAGGTACTTCAATTGACATGTGCTCAATTGAAGTTCAGCCAAAAACTAATCAAAAACTGAATAAAACCAAAGCCCTTTTGTGCAAGTTTGCAAATTTACAAATAGTTCAAAATTTGAGTTTCAAATAAAAATTTGCATAACACGAAAGTTGTAGATCCTGAAAAGTTATGCAAAATTGGTATTCAACACTTTTTCATTTGAGCCCTCTAAGTGGGAGATATTTTTAGTTTACCGACAGGTCCCTGGAATTTCAGAAATCGCAGATATGCCCTCACCTCCATCTCTATCCTCCCGGTTCCTCTATTTCGCTCGCCGCCCGCCGTACGCCGCCGGTGGACCTCGTCCACAACGCGTCCGCGGCCAAATGAACCCGGGGAGCCCTCCAGTGCCACCTGGCTTGCCTCTTGGCACCTCCCCACGCTCACACGCGTCCTGGGCGTCCTCCCGAGCCGACACGACACTCCTCCACGTGCAGCGCCGCTGCCCGCTCCGCCAGCTCGCCGTCGTGCGCCCCGAACCCCAACCCGCCTCCCCCAGACGCTACTCCCCTCGCTCAGGTGCTCCTTGGCCTATAAGAACCCCCAGAACCCCGCCGTTGCACGGCTTCTCCTCCTTCTTCCTCCTCCCGCCGTCCGCCATGGCCGGCGAGATCAAGCTCGCGCGGAAAAGCCATCACAGCCCTGCATTGCTCCATCTGACCACCCCACGAGCTTCTCCACCTTCCAGTTGAGCTCCACGCACGCGGAATCGAACCCAAACCCCCTCCCGACGCCGTTCCCCTTCTGCGCCGCCGCCGGCGAGCTCGGGCTCACCGCGGACCGGCCAACCCAGAGGGAGACCGAGCACGACAGCTACCCCAGGAGCATCATCACGCCCTCGCGGTGCTCGTGTGCGCCACGTTCCTCCACCCCGAGCCCTCCTTCGCCTACAACGCCGGTGACCCGAACCTCCTCTCCGCCATTAGTGCCGGCGAGCTCACCTCCGACCTTCTTCCACCCGAACGACTATAAGGGTAGGTGTTCCTCGATCTCTACTCTCCCACGCGCCTCCCCGTGGCAGCCCCGGTAAGCCCTTCCTAGCAGAACACCACCGGCAAGATGCCACGACAGAGAAGGCCGGCGAAGGGCCCGGTTGTAATTTCTTTTTTCGTTCAAGGGTGTGTTTGCAAGAATTCCAATGTATGGCAGTGAACTTCTAAAATGCTAAACAAATCATAGAAAAATCGTAAAAATGTAAACTCAACTGATCTGGAATCCTTGTAACAAGATCTACAAGTTTTGTAACAGTCAGATCTGCAGAAATTCTACCAAATTTAATCTAGGAAAAAGAATAAGAAAATAACCCTATGCATGTTTAGGAAGTTTCACTCAACAAATGACCTTTATTTTTGAATATGTTATCACTAATGGAATATTAAGATCACAGTAAAAAGATGACACCTAACCAAAATAGTTATCATGTTGGAACAATCAAGATTCTCTAATCGGTTGTTGGCTTTCTCGATTTAATACTGGAAAATATATACATGAACTGGCTCTGAAATTTTTTACTGCATGCATGTGCAACTGAAGCCCTATTAATCCATAAATTTCAGATTTATTAGAGTTCGTTTTCTATATATCATGATTTATGCTTGTTTAATCAACTTAATTCATCATATATATTTATTATGCTCAGAAAAATCTATATTTATTTCTAAAGTCTCAATTTTGTTCTGTGGTCCTGCCTAAAAATTTTGATCTGCAGTTACTGAGTTTTGCCTTAGTTAAAAATCATGCTTAGCATCTCATGGTTAGATTTACCATTTTTGTTCTGAGTAAACTACACTATATCTGGTCATGATTTTTGGATATGTTCTTGTTTAGAGTACGTGATAGCTATAATAAAAAGTTCACATGCAGTACTGGTCAAATAATCTGTGAGAAATTTATGCTAACTCATGTTAAATTAATTGCATAACTAATTTATCTTGTGGATATAAAGCTTGATAATTTTTCTAGAGCATGTTTAGCTCATGATTAGGCTCTGGTAAAAATTTGAGAACCATATCCATGGTACAACTCTCTGTAGAATTAATCTTAGTTAATGGCTTGCTGATTTTGTTCTTTTTTTCACCTCTGCTGTATAGGTGAATAAAATCTGGAAAAATTTCAGTGCTGAGTAGATGCTTTTTATATGCTCTCGTAAAATTTGTAGCACCAGAACCCATACAAAACTTTCTGTGCAAAAAGGTGAAGCAACTAGAGTAATCTACTTACATGGATAGTAGTGGTAATTGCTTTATGGTTAGAGGCTGAAAATTATACCATAAGTACTTAAGTTTGGATCTGTGTTACATTACTTTTTCATCACTAGCTCATGAGTAAATTTGTTGTTATGAAATAATGAAAGCATGCTATGTTTTAAATTTGGAAATGAAAAACAAACCCACACCCATTCATGAAGAAACATAGTTGTGTTTACTACTCCATAAATGACTGCCCATGAAATGAAATGTTGAAATCATCACTAAATTAACTTTTGTTGAACTACAACTTTATCGTGAAGGAAATAAATTGTTATCCATGAATAACTCCTAATCTTGCATTGCATATAGAAACGATTAATCTCGCGGACGGGGACTACAAATTGGTGCCCGCGGACTCTCGTGTAGATCAGGAGGTCAATTTGAATTGTGCTAACTTGTCTCAAGACTTAGGCCAAGCCCCAGAGGCTTTTCTGCCTGACAGTGCCCAAGAAGGCAAGCCCCGGTGCATTATGCCTTATTTTCCGAGTTATTATTCATTTATCTATTCATAATTTGTTGTAGTAGTTTCTTTCTGCATTTAAGTTTTCTAGGCGTTGATCGAAAACCTTAGATGCATGATCCCTAGGTACCTATGTTTGAGACCGGATCTTTTTATCGACTAGTTGCCATTCTAATTAGATACGGTAGAAGTCGAGTGGTTTCCTGCCTCTCGCGAGCAAATAGGAATTTTTGATTGACTTTAATTCCTGCTGAAATGTAAGGACAACGGGTGGGGTTGTGTAGTTGTGATACCCCGCTGGTGTAGTCAAAAATGGCTAAGGTCGCGGTGTGTGGCTCATTTCGTTAAGCGTTTGAAAGTACTAGCCACATACCGAGAAATATGGTAATCGATAAGCTTAAGTACCTGATTGGACCGGCGTGTGGAACGATCTCGCACCCTCCTGGTAGAAGTAGGGTTTATATTTTTGTCGCGACATACGGGTGCAGAGACGTCGGGCTCTGTAGTCGGGGAGGGTGTGCCGGATCCACAGACTGGAAAGAAAGGGGAAAAGTAGCGTGGGCAGGAGCGAAGTCGATCCCCATGCGTGTGGTCTAGGTTCCCCTGGCCAGGTTGAAATTCGATTCGGAATCGTCTGCCTCTCACGGCATGAGATTGCTTAATGTTTTCGGTCACACAGAGTAACAAGTGGAACATGATGATGATAATACTGATGTATGATTAAATGGTTGCTCTACCATGTTTGTGTAGAGTTAGATGCAAACTTAGAATGGTTAATCCAACTGGAAGATGGCTAAATAAAATCTGAAAGTAAGGATCAACATTTAGTGGCATTTTTAGCAAAACAAACCCCACCAACCAAAAAGCCTTGCATGTCTAGTTATCGGACTATGATATATCCGGTGGTTTTTCATTAAGTTGAAATTCTTAAGCCTTGCGTAAGAATCAACATTTAGTGGCGTTTTTGGCAAAACAAACCCCACTAACCAAAAAGCCTTGCATGTCTAGTTATCGGACTATGATATATCCAGTGACGGGTCAGTCTTGCTGAGTATTAGTATACTCAGCCTTGCTTGTGGCACTATTTTTCAGGTACTAACTTCGAAGATCTGTTCGCGAGTCTTACTTGGCCGTGTACCTTGCCTCCGGGTTGGTCTGTTGAGTGGGATGGCCCTTCAGCTGGTGCTGACCACCCTCCCACTGAATGATGCTTTCGTACGGGCTTTATCGATGCGTCACGTTATTTCGCTAGTGTTCTCTTAATGCTTCCGCTGAACAATGAGACTTGAATAATTTGAGTAGATGGAACTCTGTAGTGCTTTACTATTCTGAACTTGGTTTGTAATAAATTTCTTTTCCGCTGCAATCACTCTGAGATGTATGAAATGTTCTGTGTTGTAATCTCTGGGCTCACCTTCGCGTGAGTGTTGTCTGCTGATCCTGGAATAGCGTGGCTTTTATCGAGGCTTCACTCGAGGAACTACCGGTGAGTGCCAATTTGGGTCAGAGTTGCTTAGCAACATAGATCAGTGCACCCGGGCCCAGTAGTTTTGGGTGGTTCCGCCACAGGTCAGATCCATCAAACTCAGGAAAACTTAATTTAGGGCCTTTTGCAACAGCTCTGTGCTGAACTTGCATATGATTATGGAAAAGTGGTGGAGGGTGAAAAAATATAGTTTCAGGAATATGGGTGTGAACTTGATGGTAATCATGCCTGTTTTGGTGCTAATATACTTGCTAAGGCCTGACAGTGTGTGGGGGTTCATTAGAAGGAGCAGTAGCAAATTAGTAGAACTGTTCTAATTCATCAGCATTCCAAGGACAGTCATTCAAATCATATTCCACAAAAACAGAATCATGGTGGCCCCCATTAATCTCTTCCAGAGCAGGAACATAGGCATGAGTAGAGTGCTGTGGGTTTGTATGCTGGGGATCTTTACCTTTAAAACTGGAACCCTTGTCGTCAACCGATGGACCATTCAATTTTGCAAGTGTTGTTAGCACATCATCCAAACCTTTCTTCGGCCCCGTTTGGGAGGGCTTCTGGAGCGGCTTCATGAGCGGCTCCAGGTGAAGCCCTCCCAAACGTTTGTTTTATAACCGGCTTCACGTGTGAAGCCGGTCCTGAAGTCATCGGCGGCTTACACAGGCAAGGTGAAGCCATGAAATCGTGGCTTCACGCGCCTTACACATCAATCTAACAAGTGAAGCTGTTTTGCCAAACATTTTCTAAAACGGCTCCAACTCCACCAGAGAAGCCGCTCTATCTGAGGAGCCGGAGCCGGAGCTGTTTTTGGAAGAGCCGGAGCCCTGCCAAACAGGCCCTTCATTGCTTCATTACTAGCTTCCTGTGTCTTCATGAAGTTGGTCAATGTTCGGTGTATGCCATTAACTTCCACTGAGGTGGCGTACTGCTCATCCTCCGGTGCAGCTCCAACCTTCCCCATCTGCTGGTTTGCAAATCGGTTTGGGCAAAACCCTCCCCTTCAAGATCTGCTAACCAAATCTACCACCGCCCGAAGCACGGAATTGATCTTGGAATTTTACATAGGAATTTGTCCTGCAACCCGAATCAATGGTGCTTCCCGCCGTCGCCGCCGCAGATTGAATCGGTGTGGTTCCCGGAATTTTACACAGAGACAATTGCTCTGCAACCCTCACCAACAACCAAATCAACTGCAAGATGAAGGGTAATTGAAGGGTGGCTTCCTCGAATCCGGGTGGGAGGGTGGGATTTTCTATGGGTGAGCCGAAACCACCTCGCACCACACCGATCGGACTAGAAACGAGGAACTGGCTCTAGAAGCGAGTGGATCTCGCAGGAAATGAACTGGCTCTGAATACCAATTGTGAGGATCACAGAAATACCGAAACAAGATAGCAAATAGATGGGGATAATTCCAAGGAAGAGCAACTGAATTCACTGAATCGATGGGTTTAGGGTTCGTACACCGATCCAGGCGCCGCCAGTGAAGCGGATGCGGCTATAGATACTCTCACCTAGGGTTTACTTAGTTCACGAAATGACCCGATGAGTTCTCTCCGTTCCAGCCAAGGCGTTATTACAGATATTCGAATTACAGCAGGTAGTTGAATTACCCAAATTACTGTTTAACACACGGTGACTAAAGATGGTTTGATCTCCACCATAGATCTTCAATCGGCTGCTTCTCAGCGAAGACGTCAACTTGGAGGTTCCAACGCCGACTTCCACTAGAGCTTCCACTTCTGAATTTGACTGACAAAACTGAATGGCTCTCATACCATGTTCAGGGGCCTGACACTGCCGCTCCAGTTGAGGCAAAGCACGCCGAGCGGGTTGGAGAGCGCGGCATTGAAGGTTAGCAGCACCGCGAGGTCGGTGCTGTTGCCCGGCGGGCTCGCCTCCGAGGCATCGTGCCTGGGCGCTGCCGTGGCGAGCGCGAGCAGCGCAGCTGCCACTAGGGTGCTGGCGAGAAGGTGCCTGGGGGGCATGGCCGTGCAGTGTTTTGAATAACTAGTTAGGTTGGCGCGCTATGCGTGCCGTGCGGAAAATTAAAAATAGTTGTACTAAAGCGGTATGTCGTGGTGTGAATTTGAATATAGATACTAAGATAAAATCAGAAAAAAAAATTGATTGCATGGAATTCATTTTTGGAAAAAATAGTTATGTCGTTTTATTGGTTTTGGAGCCGTAGAGTAGGTTCTTTGCTTGCAAATTGATTGTTTTTTTTAAGGTTTTTAGTTTATGTATTTTGTTTTATAGGAGAAATGGTTTTGTATACATTACATTGAACTGGTTTATGGATTCGATAATTTGTTGGAGCATATGTTTGAGTTTATCATTGTTTAGCGCTGGTCCGCTGTAGACAATAGAGTGTGTTCTATAATTTATTAACGTTATAGAAAAGTGATTTATGATTTTGATAATTTTTGTTTGTAATATATGTTTGAGTTTATGTTCATTTAGAGAGGTTTAAAAAAATTGGAATGTTGTTGTATATAAAATTTAGAAACCAAATTTTGACTAACAACCGGGGAAGGGTGCCCTCGGCTACAGTCCCACTATAAATAGTATTTTGGGGCCCACTATGAACAGTGCAGCGTGAGTCCCATCGAGGGGGCCGTCGGCCACAGAACTGTTGGCCCACCGTAAACAGTCACATGGCCCCATGTGGGGCCAGAATGCACGGGAGCACGCGAAATCTTGGCCCGTTAGTAGTAGTAGTTAATTCAGACGTACCGTGTGCCTGCGCCTGCACCCTCGGTCCGCCTTGTTTTATACGCTATATACTTCCTCCGTTTCAAAAGTATAAGTCATTCTAATTTTTTTAGTCAAACCATTTGACCAAGATTACAGAGATAATTAAAAAGATTTATGATATCAAATAGGTGTACTATGAAAATATGGTATCGCAAATTTTATTAGTCTATTTATATAAATTTGCTCAAATTTGATATGCTTAAAGTTAGAATGTCTTATAATTTGAGATGGAGTGATACGCACGAGCTGTGAAACGGTGAAGACACGGTGCTTGCTGCATCAGTTCGTCATCGGTGATATGGAGCGGCCGCGGAATTCCCAGGTGACCAGGTCCCTGCAATAAAGCTTCAGCACAGCATATGCTGCTGATTCAATTCGTACGTGTAGCTGGCCAGTCACGGACTGACTAATGTAAACTGCCATGACTCGGGAAGAGCTGTGACGATGTTTCTTCTGTCCTTCGACTAGCACGTTCTACATGAGAGATTACTTGAAGCAATGACTAAAAACTGGCTGTCCATTTCATCAGTGTCGAATAGAACCAATTTGGCTTCACGACCTAGCAGACGCGGTCGTCCCCAGCTACCTTGGAATTCCGCGGCCTTCCAGGGCTTTCGACATCAACTTTAAACTATCAATGGGCTCAGCTGCCGGCCGAGCACCAGCGGGCAGCGGGCAGAGCACGCACGGCCTCTTTTTCCCCCGATTTTCAGTACTCGCCAAAGTCGAGACTGTTCTTCAGAAAGCATAGAAAAAGATAAAGATGCTGTGCAGGTGGAAAAGGAGAAGAAAGAACAGAACCCCGCTTCTTCATATGAAATGACAAAATAACCTAAAACTCGGCAGTGTCTTACACCACAATCAAAGCGTTCAAGCAAGACCAAGTGCATCCAAAGTGCGCCTAAGACCCTAAGATCTGTTTGGTTCCTTTAGTCCCAGAATTAATTTTAGTCCCTTGACTAAAAAGTTTAGTCCCCTTCCTATTTGAAACCAGGGATAAAGGGAACTAAAAGTCATAAAATGAATTGTATAAAAGACCATGTTACCCCTAAGGTGGAGATGGGTGGATAATGTGTAGTAGGGGTAACGGCTGGAAAAGTAGATCTTCAATAGACTTTTAGTCTCAATAAGCACATCCAAGAGGGCCTAATGGATTTTAGACCCAACATGCGATTGTTTTCTACTAGTGGGATAAGGCTTACATGCGAAGCTACTTGAGCCTCGCTAGGCATACGCAGAAATGATTTTCGCTTCAAGAGTACCTTAAACACATTCCAAAAGCTTGATTGTAGGCACGAAGAATTCACAAGCTCCTAATAAAAAGAGCACTGCACCAATAAGACACTTGTGTCCATTTAGAATATTCATCCTAGCCATTTTACGTCCATCTGATTAGATGACGAGGCATTTGGCTACCTTAAGAGAGTCATAGTTACTCCCGCCGTTTACCCGCGCTTGGTTGAATTTCTTCACTTTGACATTCAGAGCACTGGGCAGAAATCACATTGCGTCAGCATCCGCAGGGACCATCGCAATGCTTTGTTTTAATTAAACAGTCGGATTCCCCTTGTCCGTACCAGTTCTGAGTTGGTTGTTCGATGCCCGGGGAAGGCCCCCGAGAGGGCTGTTCCCGGTCCGTCCCCCGGCCGGCACGCGACGGCCCGCTCTCGCCGCATGAGCAGCTCGAGCAGTCCGCCTGCAGCCAACAGGTTCGGGGCCGGGACCCCCGAGCCCAACCCTCAGAGCCAATCCTTTTCCCTAAGTTACGGATCCATTTTGCCAACTTCCCTTGCCTATATTGTTCCATTAGCCAGAGGCTGTTCACCTTGGAGACCTGATGCGGTTATGAGTACTACCGAGCGTGGACGGTACTCGGTCCTTCGGATTTTCATGGACCGCCGGGGCGCACTGGACACCGCGCGGCGTGCGGTGCTCTTCCGACCACTGGACCCTACCTCCGGCTGAACTGTTTACAGGGTTGGCAGGCCGTTAAGCAGAAAAGATAACTCTTCCCGAGGCCCCCGCCGGTGTCTACGGACTTCCTAACGTCGCCGTCAACCGCCACGTCCCGGCTTGGGAAATCTTAACCCGATTCCCTTTCGGGCAACACGCGTGATCGCACTGTCTGCCGGGGTTACTACGTCCCTTAGGATCGGCTTACCCATGTGCAAGTGCCGTTCACATGGAACCTTTCTCCTCTTTGGCCTTCAAAGTTCTCATTTGAATATTTGCTACTACTACCAAGATCTGCACCGACGGCCGCTCCGCCCAGGCTCGCGCCCCCGGTGGTTACTATGTCGGCCCAGATGTTTACGTCACTAATGAGAAACTCTGTAGTGATAGCGTTGGATTATGTTCGTATGGCTAAGAATCTGGCAGATCAATTTACAAAGAGGTTGTCACGAAATGTGATCAACAGTGCATCGAGTGAGATGGGCTTGAGACCCACATGATGGACTATTCTAGCGGTAATCTGTTCTATGTGATCGGAGATCCCGTAAGTAGAATGGTGAAACAAGCTAGTTTTAGTCTGAGAGAAAAGACCCTTATCGGCTCATCTCAGATGTACTCTTTTCTATACTGTATGGCATGTTGGTTTTTACCTTAATGTGTTCATGCTTAAGAGAAGCTAAGATGTCGTCCTATGTCTTTTGAGGAATGCACCTATGTGAGTTCGACTGCTAGTCATAATCTATGAGATTGTGGGAATCTCTAAATACTCATGAATGGGCTAGAAGTATGACTCATACGCTCCAACCAGAGGGGATGCTTTTGGTAACCTAGTATCAGTAAAGGGCTTAGGTGAAACCTGTTTCACACAAAACTGTCAATTCAAGGCTTAGTCCATTGTTCAGTTGTGAATAGGTATATCCTTTGCTCTAGATGGATGTTCAACTTAACAGTCTCCATCGAAACGCTGATATATCAAACGACAGAGAGGAATTTGAGAACATTTCATATGAGCACTAGATTTGGTGGGGATTGTTAGATATTGTATGGACTTGGCCTATATTTTATTTAATTAAAACAATTATTCTAGGTCCATATTAAATATTATTGCTACAAAATAGTTTAGTCCCGTATGAGATATTGACTACTTGCAAACTCAACTTAATAGGTGTACACGTGGTGCATTAGTTAGAGAAGTTGAGAGAGGCTAAGGGAAAGCCACGCCGCCGCCGCCGAGCCGAGGCGTGGCGTGGCGTGGCGAGGCGAGCGTGCGCTGCGTGCGTCGCGAAGCCGAGCCGAGCCGAGCCGCCGCGAGAGAGATCTGGTTTTGCTATTTGGAAACGGACGTGGTTTATGGAAGGAATCCTATCGGTGTGATATCAATCCTATACGTTATGGAATTGATGGTCAGTTTCTGTACGTTGCGGATTTGATGATCGTCGGTTTCCTATATTCATGACAGCCGTTTCTTGGCTATAACCTTCCTTCCCCGGCTCTGGCTTTCCTTACGCATACGTACCCGATCTTTCACCTTCCTTCCTCTGTCGAGTTGCCTTTCGAGTTCTCCATGTCCCGGATCTGTGCGCGCATGGAGGAACGGGAGAGCAGGCTTCCGGAATCTCACCCGCATCGACGCATCTGCTCGGGTGTGCGGGCGATCAGGTTTTTGGGGAACGTCATCATGCCACTGCTCGCCAGCGATCTATACCACTTCTTCGATTACTTCCCGGCGATCTGCGAACCAAGCCACTATACACGGGACGGCACTGCGTACTTTGTCCTGCATCGACTCTGAATGACTACACCGAACAAACTCATCATGTCTGATGGGAATGGAGCCGCTGGTGCCCTCGGCACTGGTCCCTCCGCAGGGTATATTTCTATTGTGTTTCTCTATTTAATTGCTAGTATACTAGAGCTGTTTACTGGTAATCTCGAGCAACACATTTTTATCATCACGTATATGCTACTATATTTCTGGATTAAAATTAACAAGAATTTACCTAATTTTCTAACAAATTTTTCACAGTTGGATTTAAACACCCCTTCCAGTGCTTTTTCTCGCTTGAGGGACCGAGCCGGAGAGTTTTTGGGAGAGGGTCAAAAGTTGAGGAGGTATCATAAATGTATGTTTGATCATTATTTATGAATATTAAATATAGACTAATGACAAAACTAACTGCACCATCTTTCGTAAAATCACGAGACAAATCTAATGATATATATTAATCCGTAATTAGAAGACGGTTACTGTAGTATCACTGTAACCAATCATAGATTTTTTTGTCTCATTAGATTCGTCGCGTAAAGTTACATCCATCTGTGAAATTTTTTTACAAATAGACTTCATTTATTACTCCATGCATACAATATTCTTTTCTCGAAATGCGGATCCAAAAGTTGACGAGGCGATGCAAACATAGCCCCGATTCGTCTCCGTAGGCACGGCAGGAGAATGTACGCAGGCAGCGTCTCATTAGAGCCTTGGGCAGCTCGCCTGACTAGGCGTTCAATTTCGGACGCCTCAGACTGCGATGGATGTCTGAGCGGCAGCGTGCCTGAGAGGATACCATCCAAACACGGCTGGCCCGTCATGAGTCATGGCTGAAGAATCACTTATTGCGGGGATGGCCGATGTGTTTGGGAGGCCATTTATTCGGCTTCGTCGTCTAGCAGTAAGTCCTCCTATGCAGTCTCCACCTTGTGGACTTCGTTGTTGGTGCAGACGGCGGCTATTGCCTTGGTTCTAGCGAGCTGTTGCGTCCGGAATCGAGGGAAAAGGCATGAAGACCCTGGTGTGGCGGCTGTAATCTTCGGTTTCAGTTTCTTATGGGTCTTTTCTATAATAGAGTAGGATTGTACTGTTCCCTTTTAGTTTAATACAACTCTCTTCTTTCGCAAAAAAAAAAAAGAGTCATGGCTGAAGAAGGGCTTCAACCTGACTGGCCCACTGCCGCATTAATCCTCACCTGCGCGCTCCCTGCCCCTGCATCCCCGGCCGGTTAATTGCAAACTGACATGCATGACGCTGCATGGGCCAGGTGACAACGTGACGGTCCCTTCTCTACGGCTGTACCGTGGCGTGTTGACGTCGTATGACTCTCATCCGCGCGTCTTTTTCTACACCCTACTATAATTTGCGTGCTTGGCACTTTGAATACAGTACTTGTGATTCATAGATCGGGTGGGCCAGTGCCACTCAAGATCGGTGTGATTGGTACTATGCAAAAGTGGAATAGACTTTAGCAGCAGCATCACTGTTTGGGCAAATTTGGCGTGTTCCAGGGGGTGATTGGTTGGTCAGACTAGCATAAACCTGGCCAGAAGTAATGCATGACCAGCTAAAGCCTGGTTTAGACAACGCAACAGCGGCGTGCTTCGTTGCCCCCTTCCACTCCAAGGCCAGGATCAATGCGGCGTCCTCACCCTTTGCCCCGCCGGCATGTGCCGCCCGTCCGCGCTCCTTCGCCCTGCCCGCGTGCGCCGCTCGTCCACACACCTACGTCCCGCCCGCGTGCGCCGCTCGTCCGCGCTCCTCCGACCCGCCCGCGTGCGCTGCCCGACCATGCTCCTCTCACTACAAGAAATGTGACCTTCTATGACGAATATCTCATGACACTCGATCAAAATGTCACTAGGTCATTCCCTTTTATGACATTTTATATAGGGTGGTACAATTTAGCGACGAAAACTAGGTGTTCGTCACTAAGACAAGATGAAAATTGTCATAAACTAGTTTTACTTCATGTTGTGACGAATGCATTTTTGTCACTTGAGTCCAACTACAAACGTCATAATTTTATGACAATGCTAAATTGTCACTAGTTTAGGTGTTCGTCACTAATGTCTTCGTTAGGCAACGACGGTGACCTACGTGCAAACTTATTAGGTCCCACACCCATTGTTCATGTAAAAATAAGTGAAAGGAAAAAATAGAAATTGTGATTTTAAGATGGAAATGGTACGATATGAGCCATGGCTAAATATAATATTTTACCTATAGTATATTGAACTCATTGAACATAATAGCTCATCCTAACGCCCTCAAAAAGAAAAATAACAGCCCACCTTAACCTGGAGCTATTTGGCGGTCCATGTAAATAAAAAAGCAAAACAGGAAAGAAGAGATTGGTGCCACGGATCGAACCAGAGACCTCCAGATTCCAAACTCTCACCATATCCACTGAGCTAGAGAATGTTTCCTAATTTTACTCGTAAACAAAGCATATTTCTACAATTATTAGTTACTCTCACCAGCACAAAATCACCGCTCCTGGGAACTGGGCGCAGACGAGATCCAATCGGGGGCGCCCGGGCTCCCTCGACGGCCGCACGGCTCCGCCCGTCGCCCGCACGCCCGCTGCCGCCCTGCGCGCCGCTCCCTCCCGCCGCCCGCCGCCCTGCCGCCCCTTAGCGCAGCGCGCAGCGCGCCTGTGCCTTGTGTGGCCGGCGGCTCCACCCGCCGCCCTGCGGCTTGCGGCCTGCGGGCGCATCTGTTCGCTTGGTCCAGCCTGCGCCGTGCTGTGGCCACCCGTCACATCCCGCTATCAGTCACCCACTGCATCTCTCCGCCCATCGCTACTGATTGGTACTACTACTCTTTCTCTTTGCTCCAATTGCAATCAGCAGACTAGGGAATTAGAAATTACTAGTGCATTGCGCGCCCCCTGCGCGCATTCTGTTGTCTGAGATTTTATTTGGGAATCTTAAGTGGATACAATATATGTACACAGGGAGCTGCTCTACTACATAGCAGATGTATGTACATGGATGGTAGGAATACATAAATAAGGCTAGTTATTGGAACATAATTTTTGCTTTACTATGCTATTATTCCCTGGTTTTGGTTCCCAACCTTTGAATGGTAATAAATTGATTATTTAAATGCTGGTGAATAGCATTCAAATGTTGAGGGTATTTGTTCCTCTATTTTTTGCTCAATCTTTTCCCTGCTATTGTTCACGGGGAGACAAATAATCATCACAGAAAGTAGTACGCATTACAATGAATTCACCCATGGTCAGCTTTTCATTTCTAATCATACACTGAAAGACGAATATCCTACACAAATGGTGAGCATAGAGGATAAGGTCCTCAAATGTACATATTGTATTTCCATTTTGCTGAACTCCATGCACAGTCCCTGTTCATAAACCAAAATCTTGCAAATGGAAAAGGTAGAATATTGATGCATAAATGAAAAGCATACATAAATTTGGCAGATTTTCTTTATTAAATTAAGTCTGCAACAAAATTTATGCCTTAACTGAAGCAAATTAAATACTTGATCCACATAACTGGAACCTTCAAGGAAAAACAGATTCGGTAAAGGTTTATGTTTTATTGGAATTGCCCAACTACAGATAACATATGCACATATTTCTAGCCAAGTGCAGAAGGCACATGGACTTCGAATTATTTACAACAATGCATTTTACTTGATGACAAGGAAATAGTATTGCATTTCACTTGATGGTACGGATGCATTATAGTGCACCATTTTATTTCATGGATTCATGTCGCATGTTAGCGCCTAGCACTTGCTATTTGATTTGTGTAGAGAGGAGAAGAATTCATGGTAATAACCAGATAAAATTGGACATGATACTTTAGACTGTATTTGTGGAATTCATATATTGCTTGGTCATTTCACAGAAGCTTACTAATTTATGTTGATTGCTGAAGCATGTTTGTGCTCATGGTAGTTTGTATCCATTCTTTATTTCTAGATGCATCCTCCCATCTTTCGCTAAGTTTTGCACTTGTTTCAGTGATCTTCAGATGGACAAAAATTGGATCAATAGTAGGCTTTTTAGCAAGGCACATCTAGATGGAGTCAGTGAGTTCATGAAGTTTGTCTCTGAGAAATTTCCCAATGACGAAGACATACTTTGTCCATGTCGTAGGTGTTTGAATCGGGTTCATAGAAATAAAGGAGTTGTGCAGGATCACTTGTACATCCATGGGATGACTAGCACATACGATCAGTGGATACATCATGGAGAAGCACTAGATGGCAGAATTATTGAAAATGCAGATCATCTTAATGAACATATTCCTTTCAACGAGGATGTTGGTATGAATGAGGATGAAGAAGACCTTGATGATAGGATTCCTGATATGGTAAAGGAGTTGTTCATAGCTGAGGAACAAGGTGCTGAGAATTCTATGTTTGCAGCCATATTAGAAGAGATGAAGGAGGAACTTTTCCCTGGTGCAGCTGTTACAAGATTTTCTTTTGTTGTGAAGTTACTCCACATCAAGTCATTCTATCGAATCAGCAATGCTGCGTTCACTGCAATACTAAAGTTGTTATCATTAGCATTCCCAGCTTGCTCTCTTCCCACATCTTATGATGAAGCAAAGAAACTTATTCGTGCATTGGGACTCGTATATGATACAATCCATGTGTGCCCGAATAATTGTGTTTTGTTCCGGAAGGGGTTGGCAAAACATGATAATTGCCCAGTATGTGGTGAATCAAGATGGAAAGATGCGGATGGAAGGAAACAGATTCCTCAGAAGGTATTGCGGCATTTCCCATTGGTTCCAAGGCTGAAGAGGATAGTTGCTTCCAAAAAAACCGCTGAGGAGGCACAATGGCACAAGTTGAAGAGAAAACCAGTGGAGAATGAGCTTAGCCATCCAGCTGATGGTGAGGCATGGAAAGAATTTGATAGAAAATATGAGTGGTTTGCAAAAGATGCAAGGAACATCAGACTTGGTCTTGCTACGGATGGTTTTAATCCATTTGGCAAAATGAACTCCTCATATAGCATGTGGCCAGTTTTTGTTGTGCCTTACAACTTTCCCCCATGGATATGTATGGATGAATCCAACTTCATGATGTCCCTACTCATCCCTGGTCCGGAATGCCCAGGAAAGGACTTTGATGTCTTTTTGGAGCCACTCGTCGAAGAGTTGCTCACCCTTTGGGCAGGTTTGGAAACTAAAGATGCATTTAGTGGAAAGGAGTTTAAACTACATGCCGCAGTTATATGGTGCATTCATGATTATCCAGCTTTGAGCACATTGTCTGGTAGAGTCACAAAAGGATATTATGCTTGTGTGCGTTGTGACAAAAATCCTTGCTCCAGAAGAATTAGGAATAAAATCTGCTATATTGGACATCGTCGTTTTCTTCCAAGGGACCATCCATGGAGGACAAAGAAATATTTTGATGGTCAAACTGAAAAACGTGACAAGCCAGAGGAATTTAGTATAGATGAGATGATGCAGCAATTGGAGAGGGTGAAGGATGTTAGGCCAGGAAAGCATCCTGGAAGCAAAAAGAGAAAGCGGGAAGCAGAAGATCAATGTTGGAAGCGAAGTCGAGGTTATGGGATCTGCCATATTGGGAAAATTTGAAGCTGCGACACAATCTTGATATAATGCACATCGAGAAAAACATTTGTGACTACATTATTGGCACTTTTCTGGGCATTGTTGGGAAGTCAAAGGACACTATTAATGCCAGGCTTGATTTGGAAGACATGGGCATAAGACAAAATCTACACTTGTGTCGTCATGGAGATTCATACTGTTTACCACACACCCCTTACACAATAAGTAAAACACAAAAGCTTGCTTTTTGTGAATTTTTAAGAAGTGTGAAATTCCCAGATGGATATGCTTCTAATTTAGCAACACATGTTAGTGTTGATGCATGCAACCTCCAAGGACTCAAAACTCATGATTGCCATATCTTACTACAAAGGATTTTGCCTGCTGCTCTACGAGGGCTCATGCCTAAGGAAATATATGAAGCAATTGCTGAATTAGGTAACTTCTTTCAGCAATTATGTGCTAAAACTCTGAAGGTAGATGTTTTGCATAGAATGAAAGAAGAAATACCAATCATTCTGTGCAAGCTTGAGAAAATATTTCATCCTTCTTTCTTTCTAACATTACATCATACAATATTTGATTAGTTATTCACTGAACAAATCTCTAATTTCTGTTATTTAATATTCTTTACCTGCTCCTTTGGCTTTACCATGAGCCACATCACCTGTTATTTAATATTCGTTATATGAATGATGTAGAGATTTAAATTTTTATTGATTCTGAACATTCCTGTTGGAGCTATGCATTGCTAAACTAGCACTTCTAATACCAAATTTTTAATGATGATTTCCATGTCAGTTTACTATGATCAAATTTGATGTATAGCTTTCGCTTGAAACTTATATCTAATATTTTGTTATCCTTTCATTGCTAGGATGACATGAACGCTATTATGGCAGCTCCAGTTGAAGATGAACAGCAACCCAATACTGCAATTGAAGCAGTTTCTCAAGTTCTACCATCAAGTAAATTCCTTCAAAATGTAGGCCTTCAGCCAGCCTTGAAGAAAAGATCTAGCCGAGCTGAAACTTTGCGTGTGCAAGAGCTTGAAGCGCAACTTGAGAAGGAGAAACAAGACAAAGAGGAACTTCGACAAAAGCTTGATGGTCAGCAACAAGAGATAGACAACCTAAAGAAACAGTCAGAAGAAGCAAGACAGAAGCATCTAGAAGATGTTGGAGATCTCAAGAAGCAATTAGAAGAAAACAATGCTCTCCTTCGTGGTTTGATCAGCTTCAATCAGAGTCAGTGATAGGTGAATACTTATCCCTAACGTGGTTTATGCTTTCATGGGACTATGGTATTTTGGGAATATTATAGCTAACTTTGGATCTAGGAGTTGATGTGTCCAGATGTGAACACTAGGTCCTTTTTGGCTTGAAGTGACATACTGCTCTGCTGTTTTGTGAACCTGTTGGCTGCCAAATGTGCAAAATGTGAAGATCCTATTATGTGTGTGGATCTAGATGGTGGTTGTCATATTTTGTGAGATGGTTCTGTTGGTGGAATATATGGATTATTGCTATGTCAATGAACTATTGAACTGTGATAATATTATGTGAATGAAGTATGGTTATGTTATTCTATACTACAAATACCATTTTGTGAGCTGGATGTGGATGTGTTGGGTTACAAATGAGATTAAATTAGCATTATACGATTCATGTTTGGACGGCCACAATAGTTGGGCAGCACTATAGTGGGCTGGTCTCATGTTGGCCCAACTGCGGGCCTTGATATGAGCTGGGCCAACATGGATTGGGTCCAGCTACAAATGGACTTCGCATGGGCTGGGTCAAGCATAGTTGGGCCTCAACATGATCTGAGTTACCTAAATATGTCTGGGTTAGGCTGCAAGTGGGCCTAAACATGGGCTGAGCCAGGCTACTAGTGGGGCTAAACATGGGCTGGGCCAGGCTGTAAATGGGTCTAAACATGGGCTGGACCAGGCTGCAAGTGGGCCTAAAAATAATGTGGGCCAGATAAATTATGATGAAATAAAAACGTCACAAGGTAGAGCCACGTCAGAACCACATCACCCAGCTTGATCCTATGTGGCGAAATCACATTCTACAGCTTATGACAATTTTCTCTCCAACAATAACGATTCTAAGGCGTCATAAAAATCTGTGACGATAAATGTATCATCATAAAATCTATGACAATTTTAATATATTTCGTCACTGATTGTCATTAGTGACGCACATTCAATGACGAACTTTTTTTGTCACAAAGTCGTCATAGATTAGATACAATGACAAATATTTAGTCTTCTGTGACACAATCTAATCGTCATGGAAGGCCAAATTTCTTGTAGTGTCTGCTCCGGTCGGCTCGTCGGCTCCGCCTAGCGGTGTGGGATCCGGCGGGGAGGGAGTTAGAGGCGGCCGAGGGATCCCGTTGCCGTCTCCATCCTGCGGCGGCAGGGAGGATCCCTGGAGGCAACGGCTGCGGGGAGGCGGATGGAGGCGGCGGCGGGAAGGATCCATGGAGGCGGCGGCGTGGAGGCAGATGGAAGTGGCGTGGGCGGGGAGGATCCCTGGAGGCGACGGTGGCAGGAAGGCAGATGGAGGCGGCGGCAAGGAGGAAGGATGCCAACAGCGGCAGAGGTGAGGAGGTGCCGCGAGCGGAGCCAGCCTGCATAAGCTGGGAACGTGAATTAAATCCATTTCCAACAAGTCTGGCTAAGAGCATCTCCAGCAGTTCCCCAATAAGCACTTTCCAATAAAATGTTTTTGGGATGTCCTAATACCATCTTCTATTATTGGGAGGGGTACTTTTTATAGTCTTCCAATGATCTTTTCCCAATACAACTTGTATTAAGAGAGCATGAACCCTCCCTTTATTTGAGGGGAGATGGGATGAAATATTGGGACATCCCAATAGTTATTGGGGAAAGGAAAATATATTGGAAAACTGTTGGAGCACATCTTTTTCTCAATAATAGAAGTTTATTGGGATTGAGAGACTGCTGAAGATACTCTAAGATCCCCTTTTTATACTATTAAATCCATTTCCAGCAAGCTAAGGACCTCTTTTTACACTACACATGCCTAGCTCAGAGCCTTCACCGGTCAACCAAACACCCCTCTCCTCCTCGCGCAGCGGCGCTCCTCCTCCACGCGCGGCGCGCACGAGGCCCCGGCGGCGCGGGCGCGGGTGGCCCCGGCAGCTCCTCTCCTCCTCCTCGCGCAACCGCTCCTCCTCCACGCGCGGCGCGCACGCGGCCCCGCCGGCGCGGGCGTGGGCGGCCCCGGCCGCTCCTCCTCCTCCTCCACGCGCGGCCCCCGCAGCTCCTCTCCTCCTCCTCGCGCAACCGCTCCTCCTCCACGGGCGGCGCAGACACGGCCGGCCTGGGCGGCGTGACTGGACGGGCGGCGAAGCACGGCGCGGGAGGTGGGGCGCGGCCTGCCTGGGCGGCGCGGTTGGCCGGGCGCGGACGGCCGGGGCTGCGCGGGCGGCGCGGCGTTGCGGCGGGGGGGCAGCTGCGCGGGCGAGCGGCCGGCGGCGCGTGGAACGCCGGTGGCCCAGCCGGGCTCTATTTTTTTAATTGCTATTAGAACCGGTTGTTCAACCGGCTGTGTTGTGTGCCCCCTTCTAGAACCGGATGCTTGGCAGTTCTGTGGTAGTTGGCGGCTCTCCACCTCCTCACCATGGTATTTGCCATGCTACTACTCCTTTTCCTCGGAGCCTCCGGTGCCGGCATTTCGTCGGACACGCTAAACAAAGGAGGCAACATCACCGATGGCGAGACGCTGCTCTCCGCCGGTGGTTCATTTACCCTGGGTTTCTTCTCCCCGTCGACCACGGTGCCAACCAAGAGATACCTCGGGATCTGGTTCACGGCGTCTGGCACGGGCGCTGTGTTGTGGGTGGCCAACCGTGACACCCCGCTAAACAGCAGCTCCGGCGTCCTGGTGATGAGTAGCCGGGTGGGCCTCCGCCTCCTCGACGGCTCTGGCCAGACCGCCTGGTCCTCAAACACGACGGGCGCCTCTGCCTCTTGGGCGGCGCAGCTGCTTGAGTCCGGCAACCTTGTCGTGCGCGAGCAGAGCAGCAACGCCAGCCTGTGGCAGTCATTCGACCACCCGTCCAACACCTTGCTCCCTGGTATGAGGTTCGGCAGGAACCTAAAGACCGGCCTGGAGTGGTCCCTCACGTCGTGGCGGTCCAAGGACGACCCGGCGACGGGGGACTACCGTCGGGTCATGGACACAAGGGGCCTGCCGGACATCTTCACATGGCAAGGCAGCGCCAAGAATTACCGCGCCGGCCCGTGGAACGGTCGCTGGTTCAGCGGCATCACCGAGATAGCGTCCTACTCCGGGATGTTCTCCGTGCAGGTTTTTGTCAGCCCCGACGAGATCTTCTACGTCGTCACCGCCATGCCCGGTGCGCCCTTCTCCCGCCTCGTACTGAACGACGACGGATCGGTGCAGCGTCTGGCGTGGGATCCGGCCACCCAGATCTGGAACGTCTGGTTGAGATCGCCAAGGGACTTCTGCGACAACTACGCCGAGTGCGGCACGTTCGGCCTGTGCAACTCGGCCACCGCGTCCACGCAGTTCTGCCGCTGCATAGACGGGTTCAGCCCGGCATCGCCGTCACAGTGGTCCATGAGGGAGACCTCCGGTGGTTGCCGTCGGCACACGCCACTGGATTGCAGTAAAGGGACGACAACGGATGGGTTCATGGTGTTGGGAGGAGTGAAACTCCCTGACACGGACAACGCGCTGGTGGACATGAGCGCCACGCTGGCGCAGTGCAGGGCGCGGTGCCTCGCCAACTGCTCCTGCGTGGCGTACGCCCCCGCTGACATCCGAGGTGGCGGCGGTGGCAGTGGTTGCGTCATGTGGATGGATGACATCGTGGACGTTCGTTATGTAGATAGAGGGCAGGATCTCTACGTGAGGTTGGCAAAGTCTGAATTTGGTAGGCAGAAAACTTCACCAGTTAGGCAGAATTCATCATTTGATCAACTACTACAGTGTTAATATCTCCTGTAATACACTTCTGCAGCTGCAAGGAAAAAGAGGGGTGTGGTGAAAATCTTGGCTCCAGTTGTGGCGTCTGTGCTTGCACTCATGGTCACTGCCATGTACCTTGTTTGGATATGCAAGCTTAGAGGTAAACACACTTTACTACAACAAGTCTCAAGTCTTTAGTTTTTTTGGGCGTTTTCTTTTTTTAACAGTTCTTAGAACATGATGGGTTTGCAAGTTTTAAGTAAGTCCCCCCGGTGGTCTCGGTTTTCAGTGCTTTCTTTCCTTTTTTTAGTTTTATCTGCTTCCCCGGAGGACGGCGTGTCGTTTTGTAAATTATTAACCTTTTCCTTTTTATTCTGCTAATAAATTCTCGGCAAGGCTTTTGCCCACCATTCCAACAAAAATAATTCAGAGTTCATATATTAGAGAATCTCCCTGAGATTAATTGACTAATGGAGGTCTCCCCCCTAGGCAACTTTTTTTTATTAGAGTGCATATGTTAACAGACTACACTAATACGACTTTGCTGCAAGGCCCAAGTCGAAACAATGGTAGCGGGAAGAAAGTAATGATAGGTTTAGAGAGCACGTCAAATGAACTTGGAGACGAAGAAGATCTCGAGCTTCCATTTCTTAGCTTTAGAGATGTTGTCTCTGCAACAAACAACTTTTCTGATGGTAACATGCTTGGAAGAGGAGGCTTCGGCAAGGTTTATAAGGTAACTACAATGAAATTCTTACAGAACACTTGTATTTTTATTTTCTTCGTCTAATAAAAATGCGGCAAAACTTTTGCCATCCCTTTGAAAAAGAAAATCCAAGCATCGTACGAAACTTTCGACATTTCCTGAATGATGAAAGCATGCAGGGTATGCTGCCCAATAACAGAGAAGTTGCAATCAAAAGACTTGGTAAGGGTTCTAGACAAGGGGCAGAGGAATTCAGAAATGAAGTTGTTCTAATTGCCAAACTGCAACACAGAAACCTTGTCAGACTTCTTGGTTACTGCATTCAAGGAGACGAGAGGCTGCTGATTTACGAGTATTTACCAAACAAAAGCTTGGATTGCTTCATTTTTGGTAGTTAATCTCATATTTTTCGAGAAATAAATAAACATTTGCTATAGTTACCATGTAAAATTTGTCTGCTTATATAGTATTACTGTACGTCTGTACAAATAGATCCTGCAAGTAAAAGAGCCCTCGATTGGCCAACAAGATTCAAGATAATTAAAGGAATATCTAGAGGACTTCTTTATCTCCAACAGGATTCAAGGTTGACTATAATTCACAGAGATATCAAAACAAGCAACATCCTGTTGGACGCAGATATGAGCCCAAATATATCAGATTTTGGTATGGCAAGAATCTTTGGTGGAAACCAACAAGAAGCAAATACTAATCGAGTTGTTGGGACATAGTGAGTAATCCATGCATTATATTCTTGATATGAATTTTTTTCCATTCTTTTAATTTGTTTATACTTAGTGCTAACTTTTTATGTAGTGGTTACATGTCTCCTGAATATGCAATGGACGGCACCTTTTCAATCAAGTCAGATACATATAGCTTCGGTGTCATACTCTTGGAGATTATAAGTGGTTTAAAGATCACTTCGACTCAGTTCACCAGCTTCCCTAGCTTATTAGCTTATGTGAGTATTGTGCTATTCTTGAAATTTCCGCAGTTCAATCAAAACGTGTTGACATCTTCCGTAAGAAAACATGCTGATATCCTAGCTATGAATTTGGTTGAATTGGTTCAGGCATGGAGCTTATGGAAAGATGGTAAGGCAATTGATCTCGTGGACTCATCATTTGTTGGGACCTGTTCACCAGTTGAAGCTTTGCGATGTATCCACATAGGACTGTTGTGTGTGCAAGACAATCCAAATAGTAGGCCACTTATGTCATCGGTTGTGTTCATGTTGGAGAACGAAACCACCACATTACGTTCAGTTCCAAAGCAGCCCATGTACTTCTCCAAGTGGTATTTAGAAGCCCAAGGAACAGGAGAAAATACAAATAGCTCCATGAATGACGTTAGTATCTCAGTGTTGGAGGGGCGGTAAGTGGTTAGTCGGTTACATTTGTTTATATATACACTAGAAATTGCACGCGGCATTGCCGCGCTGGCCAGTAGAGCAAACATATTGAGATATGTGTTGTAACTGCACTATGCGGAATTCTTTAGTGGCAAACATAATAAGATATGTAGCCTAACTACGAAGGCACTGCAGTAGGTATATATGTCCGAATACTGCTTGGAAGACATAAAAGTACATGATAGATACAAGTTTACAGATAGAACAAGGAAAATAATATATGAGCTATGTGCATGGCAGATAATGATAGGCTGTAAGGACCTGTTTAGCAGCTTGCGGTAGAGTACCATATATTGTACATGTTGGAGAAGGCAGTGTTTTTGGTCAATAAGATATATTTAGCTTGTCCTTAGCAGATGCTGTATGATAGGTTAAAATAGTTTGTAACCAGTAACCATTGACCTTGGTGCACAATGCGTAATACAGCGACATGAGAGTTTGAGCATTTGGCATTGAAGGTGTTAATTTTTCTAAACCAACATCCTTCAGGAATACAAGTAATCCCAATCATTCTTTGATTCAGGTGTAGCAATTTCAGTAGTTACAGGATCAGCAGATGGAGTCACTTCCAAAATTAAATCAAGTTTTTTTCATTTGCAAAATCTTCAGTCTTTTTGAAAATGCTTGGCATAGGAAATACTAGTTATCAGATGACAAACCAAGTGAGGATTGTAAATGAAGATATTTCCTAGAAGAAGGCAGGATTAGAGATTACCAAACTAATTGCCTTCGTAAACTGATGCAGTTGATCTTGCTCGGCCTCCCAATATAATTTGTCTATTGCAGAGCATCAACTCGTGTATCCTTGGCCTTGCTGCTTGTGCTGCCAGGATGAAGACTGAAGTACAGGATAAAGCTTACCACTGGAAACCACATCTCGTGTGGGAATTCTATCAAATACGTTGCAGGCAGCAGAGTTCCGTCCTGGCTCCGTCTTCTTGTTGGCGTCGGAGGTGGATTTTGATGGCGCCGTGGACACCCTCCTTGCCATCGCTGCTGTTCTCCTCCTCCGCTCTTACTCGAGCGGTATGGGCCGCCGCAGCCGCTGCGTCCGCCAGCACGAGGAGCAGGGAGGCCGCGCGCAGCCTTGTCGCCCTTCCCTCAATACGCGCTGCCCGAGTCGCCCCTCTGCCTTCGCTCGCTGCTCGCCAGTGCTCTAGACCTCCGGCAATTGCTCGTGCCAAGGCCGCGCAACCAGGGCTTTACCTCGCTCAATCCCGGGCGGCGCCGCTCGTCGTGGTGGTTGCGCTGTGGCTAGGCAGAGGAAGGGAGGAGGCGGCGCTCTCCTGCTTGGGACCTTCTCCCAGGAAAAAGAAAGGCGGAGGCGGCGGCAATGCTTCGGGGGGGGGGGGGGGGGGGGGTCTCCAAGCTTCACGGGCTGTCAGGTCGCAAGCCCGGTTCGATCTGCATCGGATGGTTCACGCTGCATGCTGGTAAGATCCGATGGCCGATCGTCTTTCGAGCGACGTGGCACGATGAGAGGCCAGGGAATGAGCCCACGAATCGTGTTGTAGAGATTGGGACAAGAGTTGGACGACATAGTAGGTTATTAGAACAATCATTACGCGGTTATTAGGATTTAGGACACCTCCTTATTGCACGGAATGGAACTGTATACTTAATATTTAAACAAAGCTAAGGCCAGCTTCTTCGCTGGCATAATGGTACAAGGACGTCTTGTCGAACTATTCAGCTGTGCCACTGTTGGGTCTCCTTTGCCGTGCGAACTTTTTATGATACTGCCCCGGTGATTGAACTTGGTCAACGCACCCTCCTACTAGAAGAGGACAACAACAAAACACAAAAAGGGGAATAAAGAACTCCCATGATACATAACGTCATTGTTATGATACAAGGACGCCCTGTATTGCTTAGCACAATGCAAGACTTTTTGGTGTCTCGTTCGTTCGGAATTCTAAGAAGGTAGCTGGTCCTTTCACATGGGAGCGTTGCAGCCATGGGTAGGGGAGAGACTATCAGTACTGATGTGGTTGTTTTTAGGTTTCTATGAATTCAGTCGCCTAAGTGTTTTAGGAATCACTGTTGTTCTATTATTAATTGTCTACTTTTAGATGTTACAACTGAATCTTTGGTTTTCTTGCATCAACTGGTACCTTGTGAGTGCATAACTAATCACATTATTAGTTTGCTTGTTAGAATGTTAGTTTGCTTGCTTCGAGGAAACAAGCAGAGCATTTGGTATACATGTTACTCTCCGTTCTGGTATACCAGGCGTGCTCGCGTTTTTTGCTTAGGGCCTTGTTCGGTTGTTCCTGGAACCAATCCAGCCAGGTTACGTTCCTGCCCTGGAACCAGTTGATCCACCCGGTACCACTAGTTCCAGGCCACCATGCACAGGTTTGGTTCCAGGCCAGGAACGGCTGTTCGGTAGCAGTACCAGCAAATGCCAGGAAGGTTTGGACAGGCCAGGCCAGGAACATTTCTAGGACACAACAAGCAACAGAACTACAGCAAACACCACTGAGATCAGTCACCAAAACTTAAAAGAAACAGGAACAAGACATCTATGGAACAGGACAGCACATCAGCAAACTAGAGAGACTCAAAGTATGCAAAATATATAGTATTTGCAGCAAACTATATAGTATGTGATTAATCACATATGAGTAGATGGTTGCAGGGGCAAAAGAAACACACAACAACAGCTCAAAGAGCACATGATGCATCATACATGCATGAATGAATCCATAGTCCATAGTGATAGCCGTGTGCACCAAGATAAATGTGTGGACTCCACAGAACTATTGTACATTTATTTTACAATAGCAAAGATGGATACTCCTAGTACAGACTGCCATTTCTAAAATAAATTTATCGGCCTCAGCGATCACAAGCACAGTTAAATCAAGCCTGTACAAAATGATACTTGCTAACTCCTGCTTATAAACTCGTAGATTCTGTGTTAGGGAAAAAACCCTCATAGATTTCAATGGAAAGTGCAAACTCTCACAAAAATACAATCCTGTGCCGGCCACCTTCTTATCTATACTACACTAAGCACTTGCACGACAACACAACCATATGACTGAATCATCAATCAAACTGCCCACTCCTGCCTACGACCCTGCGCCTAACGTCCGCCCATTACTGTCAGTTACTCCCGATCTGATAGGATTAGGATGAGCTCTGCACTGCTTGCAACCATAGTCACAAAGTTCCTGGGTCAACCGGGTCGAGGAACGGGGTCGAGGGTCGTCATTTTATAAAATTGTGGTACGAAGGGGGTATACATCTATAGAACGATAAATTATTATGTGGGACGCGACCCTGATTCATCGGGGTCGATATCTTCGGGTCGATAAAGACAAAAACTATATATATGCTACTAATGAAGAAACTAATTTGCACAAGCATATAAGAAACATATAAAAGAGTACATTTAGACCATGCTACACGTACTCAGCTCATTGTCTAACAAAAACCACACCAATCCACTGTCCTTGACCTCCTTATCCCAATTAAATCTGCTAGCAATGGGGCTGCGACCCCTTTCAAACCGGGACACGATCCAACCTTGAATGGGACACTGACCCTCTTCGACCCCGACCCTCGAATCGGAACGACGTTCCTGGGTCGAGGGACGAGGCATCGACACCGAGGCATCGACCCCGAATCCTGTGACTATGCTTGCAACTGCTCTCCCAAACCCGGCAACCGTGCAGCCGTACTTGCACCGCGCAGCCGCGCAGGGCTGCAGCAGCAGCCCATCAGCCATCGACAGGTGCGCCGTGCATCAGTACGCGAAGCGCTGCCCTGGCGAGGCCGATCTCGCTGAAATCCAAATCTGTGGGCACCTCAGCTAGCTTATCAGATCGGCACCGGATCCGGAGCAAGATTTCCCTGGGATTTGAGGCGCCAAGTCGCCAACACATCACTTTCGCAGCAGGTCCATCAGAGATTCGCCGCTGGCTGCTACTACTGGATCCGCCGGAGATCCACACCAAGAAACGGGGAGAGGGGAAGGAGGAGAAGGGCGGCGGCTTACCGGGGAGAAGGCAGCGGAGGAAAAGCTCGCCGCCGGTGCGCAGCCAAGCCGCCGCGCCGTCGCCTGGCGCGCCGTCGCCCTCGCCTTCATGCGCCGTCGCCCTCGCCTCGCGAGCAGTCGGGAAGGAGGCGCCGTCGGGATGGATTGGATCCGGAGGGTGTGACATACGGATTGAATACGGGCCGGAATGGTTGGGAAGGAGGCCGAACCGGGCCTGTTTCCAAACCGGGCCACACAAAACGAACGACGATTCCGGCCCAAGACTGTTTTCAAACCGGGCTGCTTTATTCCGGCCGGATCCAGGCCAGTTCCGGGCCGATCCGGGCCTTGCCAAACGGGGCCCACCATTTTAGCAGGCGTGCTCAGTGATTTGAGATGTGGTTAATGTAGCAAAGCATGCAGAATGGGCGGTGGCCAATAAAATAGAAAGTTGTCACGCTCCTAAATCTGCGTTGAAGGGCGACGAGAGGCGTTCTGGGCCGGATTAGGGCGGCCCGCAACTTCGTGGCACGAATTTTACCACCAGTTTGGCCTGTTTTGCACCGACTTTCGTAAGACTACTAAACGATTCCAAATTCACTCAAATAGTACGAAACGTATCAGTACACGAGTTTAGTGTCCAATGGGGTGGATCGGGTGCATTCGTTGCAAAAAATTCCGACGCAACTTTGAGGCACGAACTTCTGCACTAGTTCGGCCCCTTTTGCACTGACTTTTGTAAGGTAACGAAACGGTCCCAAATTCTATCAAACAGTACAAAACATACCAAAACATGAGCTTAGGGTCCAATGGGCTGGATCGGTTGCATTCGTTGCGAAAAATTCCGATGCAACTTCGTGGCACTAACTTTTGCACCAATTTGGCCCGTTTTGCACTGACTTTCGTAAGGTTACAAAACGGTCCTAAATTTATTCAAACAGTACAAAACGCACCAAAACATGAGTTTATGGTCCAATGGGGTGGATCGGGTGTTTATGTTGCAAAACATGAGTTTAGGGTCCAAAACGAGAGGCTCGAGAGCTCGATTCAGGGAGGAAGAAGGCGAGTAGCGGGGCTGGGCGGCTTGTGGTGGTCGAGGGCTGCGCACCGGCCTATTTATAGGCACTGGGAGGCGGCGGAGAGGGCGGGGCACGGTGGCTGGCGGTCGGCGAGCATCTCAGCAGCCATTAATGGCGCTCGGTGTTGCGGCGAGGCGGCACAGGGCGACGGGACGGGTCGGGCAGGCACTACTACAAAACAGGCCTTTGTTCCAGGCCATTTGTCCCGGCAGTCTTTGGGCCCGGGACAATAGGTGGCTTTTGTCCCGGGTCCAACGGTTAGCCGGGCCAGTGGGGGGACAGGGGCCTTTTGTCCCGGTTGGAGGCACCAACCGGGATAAAATGGGGGCCTTTTGTCCCGGTTGGTGCCTCCAACCAGGACAAAAGGCCTTGGCCCCTTATCCCCTTCCCTCTCCCCCTGCCCGAGCCATTCAGCTCACTTGTTTTCTTGCTGTTCTTGGCTCGGGATAGAGGAGTTCTTGCTCATTTCTTCACCACATTTGTGAAGATCTTTGATTCCCCGTCCATCCATCGGCGCTAAAGGTTTGGGGCTTGTTTTTCTCTTCTTCCTTGGCTTGTATAGCTAATTTCATGCTTTAGAAATAGAGAAAATGTGTAGCTAGCTCATTTCTTAGACATTTAGCTAGATTGCATATGTAGGTGTGATTTTCTTTTAGATTTAGATGAGTATGTGGATAGTAGAAATTTTTAGAATGAGTGTAGACACTTCATGTGATGTACTTGTATATATGACCATATTGTGGATAGTTGATTTTTTTATTCATGAATGAATTAATGAAATGAGTATATTAGAATTTTTTGTATTATGAATGGATTATTTTGACACTCTAGTGATGTATTTAATCAGGCTCACATTGAAACCATCTAGAAGCTAAAAAAATCTTTATTTCGAAACAAGTATACGTCGTTAATCTCCATCCAACGGTGATGGCACTACCTTTCGGGGATACACGATGCGCTATAAGGACGTCGCAAATCGGTTGGTCGCATCACCAGCACTTCCGATTGATAATAAGACAGCATTTGACGTAGTCAGCATGGCCGTTGTTGTACTGAGAGCATATCAACGAGCATGCTGCCTGTGCCAAGTGCTGTGCCTATTAATCGTAAATGTTGGTGCTGCGACTGGCCGATTGGTGACATCCTTGTACCGCACCGTGTCCCCACGAAAGGCAGTGTCATCACCGCAGGGTTGAGGTTACTGACATATACATTTTCAGAAATAAAGGTTTATTTTTCTTCTAGAGGGTTTCTGGATATTGAAAAGAGTGTACTCCTGGAACTGAAGGGTGTCAAAGTAATTAGAAGTTATAGAGATTTCTTTCAATTAATTAGAGATTTCTTGAGGATTAATGATACATTTCGTCTTTTTTATATGATTTCATTGTTATTTGCAAGAGTTATTAATCTGATCATTGTAATTGTAATAGTAAATAATTTTTGCATTGTAATGGTAAGAATTTATAATTTTGTGGAAAATAAAGGTATTTTTCAGTAAAATATGGCTTTAGCAGCTGGAGGGAGTGGCGCTGGTGGGGGTGATCATTGTCCTTCTAGAGTGAAGGGCACAACTCGAGTAGGTCGTCGGTCCAAAAAACCTAGTGCTTTTCATAGGGCAGCGCTCTGTTATTTGGAAAAAGAATATAGAGAATGCAAGGCAAGGGGCAAGGAACCTCCGTTTGATCTTGAGGATTTATTGCGGCATTACGGTTCGTCACCACCAAACTCGGAGGTTTCAGCTCTGCCATCTTCTTCTGCGCCAGCAAGAAATCCGTTAGAGCATTCTCCGTTCCAACACAAGGACGGTTGAAAACCTATGTGTTGTTGATCGAATTTTTAAGTTTCATGTATAGTACTCCTTTGTTAAGTTCTGTAATGGATTAAGTACTCCTTTTAATTAATCAAGATGTATGATGGATATTGCATATCTTTTAATTATTCATGTTATGTTACATTTAGTTTAATTTAGGTTTGATATATTTTATTTATTCGATACGTGTAAAGAATTCAAATCGATTTTTTTAAAATGCAGATGGACCGGCAATGGATGTACAGTGCTGACCGACATTCGAAAGAATTCATTGATGGCCAGCATTATTTTTTGTCTGTGGCTGAGGCAAACAAGCAGAATGGTTTGAGTACGCAAGAAAGACTCGATGTTGAGACACCCCGCTGATGGGTCGCAGTGGAGAAAAATAGATAGAACGTACCCTGAATTTGATTTGGATGCGAGAAACATAAGGTTCGGTTTGAGTACGGATGGCATGAATCCTTTTGGTGAGATGAGCAGTGGTCATAGCACTTGGCCTGTGACTCTTTGTCTGTACAATCTTCCACCATGGCTCTGCATGAAACGAAAGTTCATCATGATGCCAGTGCTTATCCAGGGTCCAAAGCAGCCCAGAAATGACATTGATGTGTACCTAAGACCATTGGTCGAAGAACTCTTATTGCTCTGGGGCGATGAAGGTGTACGGATGTGGGATGAATACAAACAGGAAAACTTCAACCTACGAGCATTGCTGTTCGTAACGATCAATGACTGGCCTGCTCTTAGTAACTTGTCAGGACATTCGAACAAGGGATACAAAGCATGCACACACTATTTAGATGATACCGATAATATATGGTTGACTCACTGTAAGAAAGTTGTATACATGGGTCATCGTCGGTTTCTTCCCATCAGCCATGTGGTACGAAAGAAGGGCAAGCATTTCAAAGGCCAAGCAGACCACCGAACAAAACCGATGCACCGTAGTGGTAAAGACGTCTTGAACATGGTAAAAGATCTAGAAGTTATTTTTGGAAAGGGATCTGGTAGCCAACCTGTTCCGAACGAAAACGGAATGGCGCCCATGTGGAAGAAGAAATCTATATTTTGGGAGCTACCATATTGGGAAGTCTTAGATGTTCGTCATGCAATTGATGTGATGCACCTCACGAAGAATTTTTGCATCAACCTGATAGCATTCTTGGGAGTGTACGAAAAGACAAAAGATACAGTAGAAGCACGTCAAGAATTGCAACGTATGGAAGAACGAGATGCCTTACATCCACAACAGCGAGATAATGGACGACAATACTTAAGTCCTGCCAGCTATACTCTTAGCAAGGAAGAGAAAGAAACCATGTTTGACTGCTTGAGCAGTATAAAGGTTCCATCTGGATACTCATCCAATATAAAAGGAATCTTAAATTTGGCAGAGAAGAAATTTACAAATCTCAAGTCCTATGACTGCCATGTGCTTATGACCGAACTTCTTCCGGTTGTGCTGCGGGGGATTCTGCCTGATAACGTCCGATTAACCATCGTGAAGATATGTGCCTTCCTCAATGCAGTTTCTCAGAAGATAATTGACCCGGAGAATTTCATAAAGCTGCAAAACGATGTGGTGCAATGTCTTGTTGGCTTTGAGCTGATATTTCCACCATCTTTCTTCAACATCATGACACATCTTCTAGTGCACCTTGTCAAAGAGATTGATATCCTCGGACCAGTATTTCTACACAACATGTTCCCATTCGAAAGGTTCATGGGGGTACTCAAGAAATGTGTTCGTAATAGAGCTCGTCCAGAAGGAAGCATCGCCAGTGCCTACGGAACTGAGGAGGTCATTGACTTTTGTGTTGACTTTATTGATGACCTTAAACCGATTGGAGTCCCTGAATCGCGATATGAGGGGAGACTAACAGGAAAGTGTACATTAGGAAAGAAATCTTAGGTCTGCACAGATGATTTCTCATTCAATAAAGCGCATTATACTGTTCTTCAACAATCATCCTTGGTTGACCCATATATCGAGGAACACAAGAAAATTCTGCTCTCCAATTTCCCGGAAAAGTCTGAGGCATGGATTACACGTGAGCACATGAACACTTTCTGCAGCTGGTTGCGGAAGCATCTAATGCATAACATGGATATAAGTGAACAACTGTTCTTATTGGCTAGGGGACCATCTTGGAATATCTTAACATACCAAGGGTACGAGATAAATGGAAACACATTTAATACGATAACCCAAGATAAAAAGAGTACCAACCAAAACAGCGGTGTTCGTATGGATGCCACGGACAATAATGGAAAAAAAGACACATATTACGGCTACATTGAAGAGATATGGGAGCTGGATTACGGTCCCAATTTCAAGGTGCCTCTATTTCGTTGCTAATGGGTTAAGCTATCTGGAGGAGGGGTAACAAAAGATGAGTATGGGATGACAATAGTTGATCTCAACAATCTTGGGTACAGAGACGAGCCATTTGTCCTAGCCCAGGATGTCGCTCAGGTTTTCTACATTAAGGACATGTCCAGCAAGCCAAAGAAGGGGATAAACAAGCAAAAGGATGAGCCTAAGCGACACATAGTTCTATCAGGAAAGAGAAACATCGTTGGAGTGGAGGACAAGACAGACTTGTCAGAAGAATATAATAATTTTGTTGCCATTCCACCTTTCGAAGTAAATGCTGATCCATGCATCCTGCTAGCCAATGATGATGCTCCATACTTGCGCCGTGATCATAATCAAGGGACATTTGTGAAGAGAAAGTCTGTTACCGCTAATCCTTCATGTACTTGAATCATTTTATATTATTGTATAAAAACATAATCGCAATTCGAATACTTTTATTATATATGTACTGTACAATTATACTTTATGTGTTATATATATTATTTTATATATTTTTCACTTAATTACCAGACTCAATTATAATTTTCATTCAATAATGGATTACTCAACTAATTTTATTTATTTCATGAAATTACATTCACATTAACACACTATACTCTCTCACTAACACACACAATCTCACTAACACAAACTATCTCTCAAACTCACACACTACTCATTAATATTATGAAATTGCTTAATTTTATCTAAAATTCACTTTTTAAACGTTAATATCGTGATAGAATCCACTTTCTGTCGAAAAGCAACAGTTTGAAAAAATTTGTTCACCTAATATATTTTTGCATGGTCAAAATAACAAATATGATTTCAAAAAAGTTAGATATTTCATTGACCCAATCACTTGAATGAAAATTAATTATTTTTGTTGCGTGTATCAAGTTTATATAGAGATAAGAAACTTTGTTCCATAATTTTTGGAATCATAATTTTATTAACTGAATTAACAAATGAAAGCCAATTTTAAAAGAGAAGTAAAAAGAAACAAAAACAAACATAAGATTAGGCGGGAACGGAAAACGGGCCCCTTTTGTCCCGGGTGGTAGATCCACCCGGGACTAAAGGTGGGCCGCGGGCTGGGAATTTTCCCGGCCCGCCAAAAACACCTTTTGTCCCGGGTGATGCCACCACCCGGGACAAAAGGGCCTTTTGTCCCGGGTGGTGGCTTCACCCGGGACAAAAGGCCCCCCATATATTTCCTTCCTCCTTCACCCTTCCCAAACACTTGGTCGTTTCATCTGCGCCTGGTGCCGCCGCCGTACCCTGCTCCCCCCACCGCGCGTGCCCAACGTCCCCGAGCACCGCCGCCGCCGTCGTCGTCACCGCCTAGAGTGCCGTTGTACCTGCGAGCGCCGCCGCCGTCGACATCCGCCATCCCGGCCCGGACCCCGCCGCGCGAGCCCAACATCCCCGAGCGCCGCCGACCTCACGCCGCCGCCCAGAGCCTCGCCGCGTCCTCCGGCTCGCCCGCCGTCGCCTGTTCCCGCCCTCGCCGTACGTGCGCCACGCGCCGCCCTGGCCCTGCCACTGCAGCGCCCGGTCGGCGCCGCCGCCCTAACCCTTATGTGTTTAGAAATTAGTTTAGAAATTAGTTTAAATATAGATTATTTGTTTAAATTTGAAAATATGGATTATTTGTTTAGAAATTCTGTTGTAAAATTTAGATTATTTGTTAATTCATTTAATTTTGATGACAAATAGGGTGTTAATTACTTTTGAAATTATATTATTTAGAGTTTATGTTATTTAGAGTGAAATCATAATTTGTTGTTTAGAGTGAAATCATAATTTGTTGTGTAAATAAAGGTATATTTACAAATTTTTAAATGTATGAATGTGTATGTTTGTATGTATGTGCAAAGTGAGTTTAAATTTCTTTTAAATATTTCGTGTATATTTCTTGAATTACTTAGAGAATATTTCTTGACTTCATCCATCGATCGTTACTTAGTGAAAAACCGTCTAGAATATTTCATATATAGATGATTTCAAGTTTATTTCTTGAATTACTTAGAGAATATTACTTGACCTCGTCCATCGATCGGTACTTAGTGAAAAAACCATCTAGAATATTTCACAGTCGATACTTAGTGAAATTATAGATAGAATATTTAGTGTATATTTTTTGAATTACTTAGAGAATATTTCTCGACCTCATCCATCGATCGGTACATAGTGAAAAAACCGTCTAGAATATTTCATATATAGAATATTTCAAGTTTATTTCTTGAATTACTTAGAGAATATTACTCGACCTCGTCCATCGATCGGTACTTAGTCAAATGCTCGCAAATATGTGGATTATTTAGAGAATTTTTAAGGGTTTTATTTGTATTCATATTTTAGTTACGATGGACCAAGGACACACAGGCGCGGAAGACGAACAGTTCCTATTGAATATGATTGGCGAAGGTCAAGGAGATGTCCCTGAACAAGCTGATGATGGCAGCAATACCGACATATATTTGAATATGTCCGGTGATGGAATTGAGCCACCATCTATTCAGGATGACGCTGCTGCTGAACAAAGTGCTAATGTACATATCACAACTATACTTATTTGTAGTGACAATCATATTTTCATCAGAATATATATGAATACTATGAATGTTTTTTATAGCCGTCTGGATCATCGTCGCAGCAGAAAAAGACGAAGCGAGGCCCAACAAAAAAACTGGAAGGGCGGTTCATTATAACGGAAGTTGGTCCAGATGGCGAACCGATCGCTCCAGAAGCTGCCGCCAAAAAATTCATAAGACAATCCGGATGTATTGTCAGGGACCACATCCCGATCAGTTTCAGGCTCTGGAAAGCAACCAATCCAAGCGAGGAACGGGATGCGGTACCCGAAAGAGAAAAAGAATGGTGCTGGCGGGAGCTTAAGAAAAACTTCACGGTTCCAGCTGAATCCGAAGAGATATGCAAGCGCTGGACCCTGAGTAAGATGGCCGAACAGCTGCAATCATTTAAGAAAATTTTGACAAAGAAATATATCAAGACCGGGACCACACCCGTATTTACCGGCGAGCTCGAAAAGCTCAGAGGTCACTGGGATGCATTTGTGGAATACAAGTCTTCAGAGCTTGGGCTTCAGAAGGTGCAGAAGGCCAAAGACAACACCTCGAAAAAAGTGTACCATCACACTCTAGTCCAAGGAGGCTACAAGCTTGCAATACCCAAATGAGAGAAGATGGAGCAGGATCTGCTTGACAGAGGCATCCAACCTGCGACCATGAACTGGCCTGAAAGGTCAAGGACCTGGTTTTATGGTCACGGGGGAAGCTTGGACCCTTTGACTGGTGACTGCATCTATGGGCCAAACATCCAGCGAGCAGCCCAGAGACTACAGGAGGCCATACAAGCAGCGGCTGAGGGAACATTCCAGCCGGATAGAGAGAGGGACGAGCTGACTTACGCCCTTGGGAATCCAGAGCATCCGGGCTGCACAAGAGGCAAAGGCACGGTTCCGTGGAAGTATGGGTTCAGGGATTACATTGAATCATATAGAAGCCGGCAAAGAAGAAAGAATGATGAGCAGGAGCACTTGCGAAGGCTAGAGGAACGGCTCATGTCACACGATCAAAGACTGGAGGAAGAGGTTCAACGCCAAGTGGCCATAGCAATGAGCCAGCAACAACAAGCGCAAACGGTGCCTCCAGAGTCTAATGTCGCAGCCGATCACCTGTCTCAGCGGAAAAGCAGCTGCGCTTCCACAAACGTCGCCATCGCCGAGCCAACGGGGATCTAGGCCGCAGTTGAAGCATCGGCCCCGCAGCGATTTCCAGTGGATGAGATCACCCAGCGGACACCTTGTGACCTGCAGACTGCCGTTAAGAACTTAATGTTCACTGTTGCGTACGGTACCTCCATGCCAACCCAACCAGGCGACGTGTACCACAGGCAGCAAATTCCGCCTGGATACACACGAGTTGGCATGGAGCAGGTGTGCCAGGGTTGGGAGACGCTCGAGCTTGATATTCCTGGAGGCGATGGGGAGAGGACACTAGCAGAAGCCATTCATGGCTACATCCTATGGGATAAGCGCTACATTGTCCTAAAGTCGGATGATCAAACACCAAGACCGGCATCTCAGCATGCCTCTCCAAGGCCGGCATCTCCGCAAAACTCCCCAAGGGCAGCACTGTCTCGGCAAGGATCACCGGCACATTCTCCATCACCATCATCTCATGTGCCGATGAACACTCAAGCGTCACCGTCGCCTCCATGGTCACCCCCTCCGCCGCCGGCAAAGAAGCAGAAACGGCCGCCGGCAAAGAAGGTAGCTGCACCGGCTAAGGAGCCTCCAAAGAAGAAGGAAAAGGAGAAGAAAACCAAGGAGGCTCCTATTAAACCCTGGGGCATGAGCCTTGAAGAATGCGATCGGATAACTCAAGAAAGAGTTAAAGAGCACTTCAAGCCGAAGCCGGAGTCGGAGCCCGAGAAAGTCATAAATCCGATAGATTTGAAATTTTTTAAGGGAATGTGCGAAGCAAATAAGAGAAAATTCATTCCGAAGACCCCCCTTCAGACTACGAATGCACAATTATCAAAACTACTGAGAAAAAGAAGAGACAATCAAAGTCGTTGTCGTCCGACGTTCAACAGCTCGGAGCCCAAAAGAAACAATCAATAGAGCCTCTCGTAGTGGGACAGACGACTCAAGACCAAGACTTTGTTACATTTTTGAAAGAATCAAACCTAACGGCGGCTCAGATTGCAGGGGGAGAAGATATTCCAAAGGCCGATGTGGTCGTCAAATTGACGTTTGAGATCGGCAAAACTCTTGTACCCCTCGAAGTAGTGTCTGTGCTTCCAACGCAAATGTATAAGCTGCACCAGCACTACATGCGTGCGATGGCCGATTGCATCTTCATGCAGGGCGCAAAGATTAAAGATGACGATTTCTTACGGGGGGAGGCCATTATATGGATAAACTGGGAAGAAATTTACCAACTATTCCATCAGGAGGACCTCGACATTTCTATGGTCGGCTTGTGGGTTCTGTAAGTATTTTACTCTCCTTACGTATTTTTTTGCATGATCTCAACATACTGATCCCTTGATTTATTCGGTATCATGTAGAATGGAGATACAAACTTGCAGGAGAAAGGGATACTCTCACCTCGGCTTCATCGACCCAATTACTTGTAATTGGAGGCTTCTACGCGTCAATTCCGATGAGATATAACAAAACTTGTTCAAGTACATAAGCGTTCTTCACAACAAGCAAATGATATTGTTTCCTTACAACTTTGCGTGAGTGATTCCTTCTGTCTAACTCTTTCTATTCTGTAATCGAATTGTTTAAATCTTAATTACCAAGAACTGCCTCCGTATAATCTTGCAGTGAATACTGGGTCCTAATTGTGATAATTCCCGAGAAGAGCCTACTCGTGGTTATGGACTCATTGAGGAGACCTCCAGAACAATACGAAAATCTTCTTAACATGATGAAAAAGTAATTCTAGCACTACTCCGTCGATGACCGATAATTTGAATCACTTTGTTACTTGACTATAATTGTTCTAATCATGCACAGGGTTTGGAAAGAATTCGCTAAAAATCATCCAGGCAAATTTGACAAGGAATTGAAGATCAAGACAGATTTTGCGGTACGCACTTGGATGATTCATTGCACGATTCATTAGTTTTATTATATATTCATGTAAATACCTGATAATTTCTTCTCTCTTAAAGTGTATGAGGCAGAAACAAGGCACTGTATTGTGCGCATACTATGTATGCGAGAACATCCATGGTCTAGTAGGTCCTCCAAAGGGCTGGACAGATTGGGAGGAGGAAGTAAGTAAAAAACTTATTAATATTTGAACTCGTATTTTAATTAGTCGAAATTAATTATTATCCCCTTTTTCCATAGGTCGGGGAGATGCGCGATAAACTCATACCGGAGGAAACGATTATGGCGATTCAAGAACAATTCTCCGGATTTATTGTTGAGCAAGTCCTCGATCCAAAAGGCGAATTCTACTATGATGGAATATCTAATATTGACAATCATAACAAATATGACAATATACGCGTATATATGTAATTAAGAACGAATATACCTATGTAAATATATATGTGTGTCTATGTATTAAATTTCTATTTATGAGTATGTATGTATGTATTAAATTTCTAAAAGGCGAATTCTACTATGTAATTAAGAACGAATATACCTATGCAAATATGATGGAATATGTATGTATTATATATATAAGCACTCCAATAATATATATGTGTATATATATATTTATATAATATTGGTCCTAGACATTTTCATATGTAAAGGAATTCACATGTATAGATATGTGTATACATATATATATATAAGTGAATTAATTTATATATGAAAACTATCTAGGACAAATATTATATAAGTAACTATATATATATATTAGTGGAGATCATACACACTGAATTCCAATACATAAGTTTAATTGAAATGCAAAAGTATAATTGAAATTGAAAAAGAATTGAGAAAAGGAAAACATGAAAAAAAGGGACCTTTTGTCCCGGTTGGTGTTACCAATCGGGACAAAAAGTCGTCTTTTGTCCCGGTTGCCAGACCCGGGACAAAAGGGCACCCCCTTTTGTCCCGGACTGGCGTTCACGGTTGGGAAACCGGGACAACAGGGGTTTCCCAACCGGGACAAATCAACGTTTTTGTAGTAGTGAGGGGCCGAGCGGCGCGGCGAGCATCCCGGGCGCGTGGTGCGTGTGGGCGCACAGGGAGCTGCGCGTGCGGCGCATGGAAGAGGCACGGCAAGGGGGCCCCTAGTTTGACGGGCTGCACTGGGCGTGGGTCCGCGGTGAGGTAGGGCGTGAGAGCCGCAGGGGTGTATGCTGTTGCCATGGCTTGCTTGTGTTCATGCGTAGCTAGCTTGTGTGCGCTGTGAGTGCTGCTTGGCTTGCTGGCTCTCGAGTGTAGCTCGTGTGATGTTGATGATGGGAGTAGGTAGGAGGAGAGAGAGCAAGAGATATTAGGGAAAAGATGATTGGTGCACTCGATGGATTGAAGGGAGAAAATTTATAAGGTGCTTAGGCAAAAGATGGGATTAGATAACAAAGGAAATTGAGCTCAAAGGATTAGTTTTGTAATAAATTTTGAAAATGGTTTTAGAATTCGAGTGATTTATGAATTTAAATTTTTGGAATGTTACAAATTCCGACGCAACATCGTGGCAGGAACTTTTGCACCAGTTTGGCCCCATCTACACCGACTTTCGTAAGGCTACAAAACGGTCCCAAATTCACTCAAACAGTACGAAATGCACCAAAACAAGAGTTTAGGGTAAAATGGGATGGATCGCATGCGTTCGTTGTGAAAAATTACGACGTAACTTCATGGCACGAACTTTACCTCCAGTTTGGCCCATTTTGCACCGATTTTTGTAAGGCTACAAAACGGTGCCAAATTCACTCAAATAGTACGAAACGTACCAAAAGACGAGCTTAGTGTCCAATGGGGTGGATCAGGTGCGTTCGTTGTGAAAAATTCTGACGCAACTTCGTGGCACAAACTTTACCACCAGTTTGGCCCGTTTTGCACTGACTTTCGTAAGGCTACAAAAACGGTCCCAAATTCACTCAAATAGTACGAAACTTACCAAAACACGAGTTTAGTGTCCAATGGGGTGGATCGGGTGCATTCGTTGCAAAAATTTCCGACGCAACTTCGTGGCACGAACTTCTGCACCAGTTTGGCCCATTTTTCACCGACTTTCGTAAGGCTACAAAACGGTTCCAAATTCACTCAAACAGTACCTAACGCACCAAAACATGAGTTTAGGGTCCAATGGGGTGGATCGGGTGCATTCGTTGCGAAAAATTCCGACGCAACTTCGTGGCACGAATTTTTGCACCAGTTTGGCCCGTTTTGCACTGACTTTCGCAAGGCTACAAAATGGTCCAAAATTTACTCAAACGATACGAAACACACCAAAACATGAGTTTAGGGTCCAATGGGGTGGATCGAGTGTTTGTGTTGCGAAAAATTCTGATGCAACTTCGTGGCACGAACTTTTGCACTAGTTTGACCATTTTGTACTGACTTTTGTATGGTAACGAAATGGTCCCAAATTCTATCAAACAGTATAGAACATATCAAAACATAAGCATAGGGTCCAATGAGCTGGATTGGTTGCGTTCGTTGCGAAAAATTCCGACGCAACATCATGCCACTAACTTTTGCACCAGTTTGGCCCGTTTTGCACTGACTTTTGTAAGGTAACGAAACAGTCCCAAATTCTATCAAACAGTACAAAACATACCAAAATATGAGCTTAGGGTCCAATGGGCTGGATCGGTTGCATTCGTTGTGAAAAATTCCAACGCAACTTCGTGGCACTAACTTTTGCACCAATTTGGGCCGTTTTGCACTGACTTTCGTAAGGTTATAAAACGGTCACAAATCTACTCAAACAGTACGAAACGCACCAAAACATGAGTTTAGGGTCCAATGGGGTGGATCGGGTGTTTACGTTGCCAAAAATTGCGATGCAACTTCGTGGCACGAACTTTTGCACTAGTTCGACCCATTTTGCACGTAATGCAATGAAACGGTCCCAAATTCTATCAAACAGTACAAAACATATAAAAATATGAGTTTAGGGTCCAATGGGGAGGATCGGATGTGTTTATTGCAAAAAAAATCCGATGCAACTTCGTGGCACGAACTTTTACACTAGTTTGACCCGTTTTGTGCCGACTTTCATAAGGCTACAAAATGGCCCCAAATTCACTAAAACAGTACGAAACGCACCAAAATATGAGTTTAGGATCCAATGGGGTGGATCGGGTGTGTTCGTTGCGAAAAATTCCGACGCAACTTCGTGGCACGAACATTTGCACTAGTTTGACCCGTTTTGCACCGACTTTCGTAAGGCTACGAAACGGTCCCAAATTCACTCAAACAGTACAAAAGGCAGCAAAACATGAGTTTAGGGTCCAATAGGATGGATCGGGTGTGTTCGTTGCGAAAAATTCCGACGCAACTTCGTGGCACACTTTTGCACCAGTTTGGTCCGTTTTGCACCGACTTTCGTAAGGCTACGAAACGTCCCAAATTCACTCAAACAGTACGAAAGGCACCAAAACATGAGTTTAGTGTCCAATGGGGTGGATTGGGTGCGTTTGTTGTGAAAAATTCTGACGCAACTTCGTGGCACGAACATTACCACCAGTTTGGCCCGTTTTGCACCGACTTTCGTAAGGCTACAAAATGGTGCCAAATTCACTCAAATAGTACAAAACGTATCAAAACACGAGTTTAGTGTCTAATGGGGTGGATCGGGTGCATTCGTCGCAAAAAACTCCGACGCAACTTTGTGGCACGGACTTCTACACCAGTTTTGCCCATTTTGCACCGACTTTCGTAAGGCTACAAAACGGTTCCAAATTCACTCAAACAGTACCTAACGCACCAAAACATGAGTTTAGGGTCCAATGGGGTGGATCGGGTGCTTTCGTTGCGAAAAATTCCGACGCAACTTCGTGGCACGAATTTTTGCACCAGTTTGGCCCGTTTTGCACCGATTTTCGTAAGGATACAAAACGGTCCCAAATTCACTCAAATAGTATGAAACGTACCAAAAGACGAGCTTAGTGTCCAATGGGGTGGATCAGGTGCGTTCGTTGAGAAAAATTACGACGCAACTTCGTGGCATGAACTTTACCACCAGTTTGGCCCGTTTTGCACTGATTTTTGTAAGGCCCCAAAACAGTCCCAAATTCACTCAAATAGTACGAAACGTACCAAAAGACGAGCTTAGTGTCCAAAGGGGTGGATCAGGTGCGTTCGTTGTGAAAAATTCCGACGCAACTTCGTGGCACGAACATTACCACCAGTTTGGCCCGTTTTGCACTGACTTTCGTAATGCTACAAAATGGTCCCAAATTCACTCATATAGTACGAAATGTACCAAAACACGAGTCTAGTGTCCAATGGGGTGGATCGGGTGCATTCGTTGCAAAAAATTCCGACGCAATTTCGTGGCACGAACTTCTGCACCAGTTTGGCCCATGTTGCACCGACTTTTGTAAGGCTACAAAACGGTCCCAAATTCACTCAAACAGTACCTAACGCACCAAAACATGAGTTTAGGGTCAATGGGGTGGATCGGGTGTGTTCGTTGCGAAAAATTCCGTTGCAACTTCGTGGCATGAATTTATGCACCAGTTTGGCCCATTTTGCACTGACTTTCGCAAGGTACAAAATGGTTCAAAATTTACTCAAACAGTACGAAACACACAAAAACATGAGTATAGGGTCCAATGGGGTGGATCGGGTGCTTATGTTGCGAAAAATTCTGATGCAACTTCGTGGCACGAATTTTTGCACTAGTTCGGCCCATTTTGCGCTGACTTTTGTAAGGTAACGAAACGGTCCCAAATTCTATCAAACAGTACAAGACATACCAAAACATGAGATTAGGGTCCAATGGGCTGGATTGGTTGCGTTCGTTGCGAAAAATTCCGACGCAACTTCGTGGCACTAACTTTTGCACCAGTTTGGCCCGTTTTGCACTGAATTTCGTAAGGTTACAAAACGGTCCCAAATTCACTCATATAGTACGAAATGTACCAAAACACGAGTCTAGTGTCCAATGGGGTGGTTCGGGTGCATTCGTTGCAAAAAATTCCGACACAATTTCGTGGCATGAACTTCTGCACCAGTTTGGCCCATTTTGCACCGACTTTTGTAAGGCTACAAAACGGTCACAAATTCACTCAAACAGTACATAACGCACCAAAACATGAGTTTAGGGTCAAATGGGGTGGATCGGGTGCGTTCGTTGCAAAAAATTCCGACGCAACTTCGTGGCATGAATTTTTGCACCAGTTTGGCCCGTTTTGCACTGACTTTCGCAAGGTACAAAACGGTCCAAAATTTACTCAAACAGTACGAAACGCACAAAAACATGAGTATAGGGTCCAATGGGGTGGATCGGGTGTTTATGTTGCGAAAAATTCTGATGCAACTTCGTGGCACAAACTTTTGCACTAGTTCGGTCCATTTTGCGCTGACTTTTGTAAGGTAACAAAACGGTCCCAAATTCTATCAAACAGTACAAGACATACCAAAACATGAGCTTAGGGTCTAATGGGCTGGATCGGTTGCGTTCGTTGTGAAAAATTCCAATGCAACTTCGTGGCACTAACTTTTGCACCAGTTTGGCCCGTTTTGCACTGACTTTCGTAAGGTTACAAAACGGTCCCAAATTTACTCAAACAATACGAAACACACCAAAACATGAGTTTAGGGTCCATTGTGGCGGATCGGGTGTTTACGTTGCCAAAAATTTTGATGCAACTTCGTGGCATGAACTTTTGCACTAGTTTGGCCGATTTTGCACGTGAGGCAATGAAACGGTCCCAAATTCTATCAAACAGGACAAAACATATGAAAACATGAGTTTAGGGTCCAATGGGGTGGATCGGGTGTGTTCGTTGCAAAAAAATTCCGACGCAACTTCGTGGCACGAACTTTTACACCAGTTTGGCCCGTTTTGCACCGACTTTCTTAAGGCTACAAAATGGTCCCAAATTCACTAAAACAGTACGAAACACACCAAAATATGAGTTTAGGATCCAATGGAGTGGATCGGGTGCGTTCGTTGCGAAAAATTCTGACGCAACTTCGTGGCATGAACTTTTGCACCAGTTTGGCCCGTTTTGTACCGACTTTCGTAAGGCTACGAAACGGTCCCAAATTCACTCAAACAGTATGAAAGGCAGCAAAACATGAGTTTAGGGTCCAATGGGGTGGATCGGGTGCGTTCGTTGCGAAAAATTCCGATGCAACTTTCTGGCACTAACTTTTGCACCGACTTTCGTAAGTTTACGAAACGGTCCCAAATTCACTCAAGCAGTACAAAAGGCTCGAAAACATGAGTTTGGGGTCCAATGGGGTGGATCGGGTGTGTTCGTTGCGAAAAATTCCGAAGCAACTTCTTGGCACTAACTTTTGCACCAGTTTGGCCATTTTGCACCGACTTTTATAAGGCAACAAAATGGGCCCAAATTCACTCAAGCAGTACGAAATGCACTAAAACATGAGTTTAGGGTCCAATGGGGTGGATCGGGTGCGTTCGTTGCGAAAAATTCCGACGCAACTTCATGGCAGAAACTTTTGCACCAGTTTGCCCCTTCTGCACCGACTTTCGTAAGGCTACAAAACGGTCCCAAATTCACTCAAACAGTACAAAATGCACCGAAACAAGAGTTTAGGGTAAAAGGGGATGGATCGCATGCGTTCGTTATGAAAAATTATGACGCAATTTCGTGGCACGAACTTTACCACCAGTTTGGCACATTTTGCACTGATTTTCGTAACGATACAAAGCGGTCCCAAATTCACTCAAATAGTATGAAACATACCAAAACCCGAGCTTAGTGTCCAATGGGGTGTATCAGGTGCGTTCGTTGTGAAAAATTCTGACGCAACTTCGTGGCACGAACGTTACCACCAGTTTGGCCCATTTTGCACCAACTTTCGTAAGGCTACAAAACGGTGCCAAATTCACTCAAATAGTACGAAACGTACCAAAACACGAGTTTAGTGTCCAATGGGGTGGATCGGGTGCATTCGTTGCAAAAAATTCCGACGCAACTTCGTGGGACGGACTTCTACACCAGTTTGGTCCATTTTGCACCGACTTTCGTAAGGCTACAAAATGGTCACAAATTCAGTCAAACAGTACCTAATGCACCAAAACATGAGTTTAGAGTCCAATGGGGTGGATCGGGTGCGTTCGTTGCGAAAAATTCCTACACAACTTCGTGGCACGAATTTTTGCACCAGTTTGGCCCGTTTTGCACTGACTTTCGCAAGGCTACAAAATGGTCCAAAATTTACTCAAACAGTACGAAACACAGTAAAATATGAGTTTAGGGTCCAATGGGGTGGATCAGGTGTTTACGTTGCGAAAAATTCTGATGCAACTTCATGGCACGAACTTTTGCACTAGTTCGGCCCATTTTGCACTGACTTTTGTAAGGCAACGAAACGGTCCCATATTCTATCAAACAGTACAAAACATACCAAAACATGAGCTTAGGGTCCAATGGGCTGGATCGGTTGCGTTCGTTGCAAAAAATTCCGACGCAACTTCGTGGCACTAACTTTTGCACCAGTTTGGTCCGTTTTGCACTGACTTTCGTAAGGTTACAAAACGGTTCCAAATTTACTCAAATAGTACGGAATACACCAAAACATGAGTTTAGGGTCCAATGGGGTGGATCGGGTGTTTATGTTGCCAAAAATTCTGATGCAATTTCCTGGCACCAACATTTGCACTAGTTCGGCCCATTTTGCATTGACTTTTGTAAGGTAATGAAACGGTCCCAACTTCTATCAAACAGTACATAACATACCAAAACATGAGCTTAGGGTCCAATGGGCTAGATCAGTTGCGTTTGTTGCAAAAAAATTCCGACGCAACTTCGTGGCACTAACTTTTGCACTAGTTTGGCCCATTTTGCACTGACTTTCGTAAGGTTACAAAACGGTCCCAAATTTACTCAAACAGTACGAAACACACCAAAACATGAGTTTAGGGTCCAATGGGGTGGATCGGGTGTTTACGTTGCCAAAAATTCTGATGCAACTTCGTGGCACGATTGCAAAACCAGATTTTCCAGTCAGCCTACCAGGAAACAACAAACTGCAAATCAACCAAGCTCCATGCTAATGGATACATAGAAAAGTACCCAACTGGAAGGCAACTACTGTCTGAGGATTACCAGCACCATGTCCGTCAGGATGAGGCACTCATGGATGCATTCTTGAAGCTACAAGAAAGAATTGAAACTCAAGAGGAAGAAAGGGCAGCTGAAAGGGCAGAACATAGGTGTCAGATGGAAGAAATGATGAAGGCAAGGGAGGCTAATAGAGAAGCACTTAAGAAAGAGTTTATGTCATTAATGCAAGCAGCACAAGGACAACCATCATTACAACATGTTATATTGATGCAAAATCCTAACTTGCCCAGTACATTTAATTGATGTGTTTATCTATGTCTAGGTTCTATATCTGTAAGCTGGTCTAGTCTTTTTATTGTTTGTTGAACTAAAACCATGTGCTCAGGTAGTTGTCTACATACCATGCTTGTAGAAGTTTATTTCTTACATATTGTAAAGACGTTGTTTTGGTAAAGAAATTATGCATATAAATTGAAACTTGAACGTGTAAACAATATTATTATTGTTCTTTCAAACTCTACTCATGATTTTTTTGACAAAACTTTAAATGCAGGCTAACAATGATAGGCAACAAATTGCAGAAGTTGCTCCTGCAACAATCATGGGTGACGGAAATGAAACAACTACCGAAAGTGAAGAAAGAACACATCAGCAGGCAGACTGAGAGTGAGAATTGAATAGTGTTTAATGTTGTCATGTCATATATAGTCTATATGTGGGGCCTAATTTCCCCTCTAACTATTGATTCCCAAGGTAACCTAGATAGCAGCCCCCTGCAAACAAAACTCGCATGTACCGCACCTGCAGGTATTAATACTACTCGCACAACAAGAAGTAGTGTTGCGAACAACAAACAAATAGGCCAATACAAAGGAGGGAATACAACAATTCTTTATACTACTGCAAAAGCACTAAAGGATAATGCGGCTAAAAAGCGTGCTGTATCCAAAAGGAATCAACAATCTAGCAGTGCACATGTGATTTTTCTTGTAACTCCACTACCTGTGAATATTTGGGAATCAGATTTCTATCGGTGGGAATATTTTTTGTGTAAATACCTAACTGTCTTGGTAGCATAACATATTGCTGCCAAGTAATATTCAGACTGTGCAGTCATCAAATTCGGGGCCCTCCTATGTTTTAAGGTTTGATATATCAAATGAAAGCCATGCTGTTGCATAGGTCTTGATAATCATTCTTTATTATCAATAATTAAAAGTTCTGGTGATACATTCATGGAAATATGATTCTTTTTCTGCATAAAACTAACTCATTTAACTGTATAATTATTAATAGATGTCCCCATAGTAGATGTTCCCAAATGAGATCAACGTTGTAGACAATTTAATAGCAAAAGCATTTTTTTCATCCATAAAGCTTCAGGTGTCAATTTTTGTTAATCCAAGCTGTAAGTTTGATTTAGCATTCTAGATTTTATAAGATAATCATGCTGCAAATTTGCAAATTAGATATCGTTGTTGGGTACATTCCATTAAGTCTAGCAGCTGATAGCAAAATACATTGCCACTGCTATAAGGAAAAATTGATCATATAGCCTTTTCATGAGGAATTTTACTTTTGAATGATGCTGCAAATTTATTTGCAAACCAACTGGTCTTTAGCTTAAGATTCCAAATTGATTGCTTTGTCGGCTCCACGCTGTTGTTGGCAAGAAAAAAAACAATTTTAGCTTACCTGATTCATGCCAAGTCAATGATTCTTTTTCAGAACCAAAATGCAATTTGAGTGGAGTGCAAGATTGAAGGGATGATCAGCACCAAGACAACCTTTGCTGCAGCGCTATAAGCTCATTATATTTTAATGTATTCAAACTAGCTAGTGTGTTTTGGAGTTTCAGTTGTGTGTGTTATCGACTAAGTTTGTCATTGGATGGTTCAATTAATGATTTCTAGGAACAAAGAATATTTTAGTTTAATAGATGTCTAAATGCTTCATTCATCATATATTGTTCGCTGTGCAAATATTGTTTGAAGCTACCATTTGTCATATTAGGATAATCATTTGGTATTGCAATATATGATATAGCAACAAACAAACGGTGCGGCAAAAACCTCATACCAATGAAACAATATGCATGGTAATAGAAGGTCCAAGTATAGAAACCAAGTGTTGATCGTGGCGATAAAAACTTCCATCTATAGCAACCAAACATTTGTCGTGGCAATAGAACGACAACCTCTCGCAACCAAACATTTATCGTGGCAACAGAGGGCTCCACCTATAGCAACCACAATGTTTAGTGTGGCAATAGAGTTGCCACCTATAGCAACCAAATATTTGTGGTGGCAATAGAGTGTTTCGCCTATAGCAACCAAAATGATTAGTGTGGCAATAGAGTGGCCATGTGTTGCAACCATAAAGATAGTGTGGCAATAGAGGATCCATCTATTGCAATGCTATTGATGCGTGGAAATAGGTTCTATTGCAGCAACCATTGTCGTTGCTAGTGCACCTATTGCCACCCTTTGAGAATGTGGCAATATGTATCTCTAGCAACAATGAGTGTGTTGCAATAGTTAGTATTGCAACACCCACAGTGGTTGCTTATGCTATGCCTTGCAACACTCCATGGTGTTGCAACAAAACACCATTGTGTTGCAATAGGGAAAAACCTGTTGCAACCCCAAAATAAACTGTTGCGCAAACCTATTGCTACGACATCAGTGGCAACGCCTCCCAACCAAATTTTTTTGTTGCAATTTTGTCTATTGCAACCATTTTTGGCATATTGCAACACTTTTAGGCCGTTGCATTTGGGGTGAAATCTTGTAGTATGGATGTCCTCAGCTTTCATCCTGATCTGATGATAGCAAGATCTCAGATCTATTTTAGAAAAAAACTTTGGTCCCAAACAGCTCATCCAGCAGATCTTCGATGATTGGAATTGGGTACTTGTTCTTTATGGTATTTAAATTTAGCTGTCTGTAATCCACACACATTCTCCAAGTTCCATCCTTCTTCTTGACTAAAATCACAAGTGAAGAAAATGGACTGACATTGGGTCTGATCATTTTTGAAGTCAGTAGCTGTTCTACAAGAGCTTCCATTGCATTTGCTGATGATGTGGCATTCGATAAGCCCTTTGATTTACTTGTTTAGCAGGATCAATCAATGGAATTGTATGATCAATTTGCCTTTGTGGGGGTAATTCTTTTGGTTCTTGGAAAATATCATCATACTCCAAAAGTAGTCTGTGTAATTCATGGGGTATTGGTACTGATTGCTGTTTGGCATCTCCATTATCATTGCTTAGTACCATGACTGCACCCACTGCTCCCTTTTTCAGAATTTTGCACAGTTGTTTGGCTGATATAGTATGCTGTTTAGCAGGTAATGTTTCATCCACGAAAGTGACTACTATTTCACTATTCTTTGTGATGGAAAATTCTCTTGTCTTGAGATTCAATCCCACAGGACTGTGAGCATATATCCAATCTGCCCCAAATATTATATCATACCCTGGAATATCCAGCAGTCTCAAATTGGACTTAAATTGATGGCCCTGTATTGTATAAGGACAATCCAAACAGACTGTTTCACTGAACAATGTTTGCCCATTTGTAGCAGCCACCTTGATCTTTGGAGCAGTTGAAGCTTGACACCCTGCCTTGATTGCAAACTTAGCATTAATCAAACTGGCATCACTTCCAGTGTCCACTAGAGCAGTAGCAAATGTATTCCCTAGTTTGACTTTCAGAGTGAAGGTAGTTGCAAAGGAGGATGTGCCTTGTAATGCATGCATAGAAATTTTCAGGGAATGTACTTGGTGGTCTGAAGCATCTTGAAATGTTTCAGACTCTGTGTCTTCTTGATCATTCACCAGATGTACATTTTCTTGCCCCTCTTCATCTTGAACAAGGATCACTTAAAAATTTGCTTGCCTTTACACACTTTAGCATGGTCAGGGACCCATGGTTCTCTGCACTTGAAGCATTTGCTAGCTGCTCTCAAGTCAGCAATTGTTGGGTTTGCCTGATCTTTCACTTCTTTATCCTTGACCCAAGGTTTGGGAGCTTTCTGTGTAGAGTTGACAAAAGGAAACCTTTTAACCACTGGTTGGGCTTGTTCCAATCTTTTTGCAAACCAATAAGCATTGGTTAGGTTAGTGGGTTTGTGGCACTGTAAGTGGTGTTGAATGTGATCCTTGAGACCAGAGACAAAACTGCTGCTGAAATATTCCTCAGGCAAGGATGGGTTATTTCTCTTGACCAAACCCATGAATTCCTCAAACTTGTCCACATATTTAGAAACAGTTCCTGTCTGCTTGAGGTTGTGGAATTTCCCAATGGAAGAATATTGATGCCAAGGAAGAATATTTGCATTGCAGTCTATCCACATATTCATAAGAAGATGTTTCATTAAATCTATCTCCAATCATTCTGCAAAATTGATGCCAAGGAAGAATATTTGCATTGTAGCCTGTGCCATGCCACCAATATTCAGCTTTCCCCGAGATATATAACACAGCAATTTTTACTCTATCTTCATTTGGGACTCCCACTAGTTCATAATATTTCTCAGCTTTTCTAATCCATCCATCTGGGTCAGATCCATCAAACTCAGGAAAACTTAATTTAGGGCCTTTTGCAACAGCTCTGTGCTGAACTTGCATATGATTATGGAAAAGTGGTGGAGGGTGAAAAAATACAGTGTCAGGATATAGGGGTGTGAACCTGATGGTAATCATACCTGTTTTGGTGCTGATATACTTGCTGAGGCCTGACTGTGTGTGGGGGTTCATTAGAAGGAGCAGTAGCAAATTCATAGAACTATTCTAATTCATCAGCATTCCAAGGACAGTCATTCAAATCATATTCCACAAAAACAGAATCATGGTGGCCCCCATTAATCTCGTCTAGAGCAGGAACATAGGCATGACTAGAGTGTTGTGGGTTTGTATGATGGGGATCTTTAACTTTAAATCTGGAACCCTTGTCTTCAACCGATGGACCATTCAATTTTGTAAGTGTTGTTAGCACATCATCCAAACCTTTCTTCATTGCTTCATTACTAGCTTCCTGTGTTTTCATGAAGTTGGTCAGTGTTCGGCGTATGCCATCAACTTCCACTGAGGTGGCGTACTGCTCATCCTCCAGTGCAGCTCCAGCCTTCCCCATCTGCTGGTTTGCAAATTGGTTTGGGCAAAACCCTCCGCTTCAAGATCTGCTAACCAAATCTACCACCGCCCGAAGCACGGAATTGATCTTGGAATTTTACACAAGAACTAGTCTTGCAACCCGAATCAATGGTGCTTCCCGCCGTCGCCGCTGCATATTGAATCGGTGTGGTTCCCGGGATTTTACACAGAGACAATTGCTCTGCAACCCTCACCAACAACCAAATCAACTGCAAGATGAGGGGTAATTGAAGGGTGTCTTCCTCGAATCCGGGTGGGAGGGTGGGATTTTCTATGGGTGAGCCGAAACCACCTCGCACCACGCCGATCGGACTAGAAACGAGGAACTGGCTCTGGAAGCAAGTGGATCTCGCCGGAAACGAACTGGCTCTGAATACCAATTGTGAGGATCACAGAAATACCGAAACAAGATAGCAAATAGATGGGGATAATTCCAAGGAAGAGAAACTGAATTCACTGAATCAATAGGTTTAGGGTTCGTACACCGATCCAGGCACCGCCGGTGAAGCAGACGCGGCTACAGCTACTCTCACCTAGGGTTTACTTAGTTCACGAAATGACCCGATGAGTTCTCTCCGTTCCAGCCAAGGCGTTATTACAGATATCCGAATTACAACAGGTAATTGAATTACCCAAATTACTGTTTAACAAGCGGTGACTAAAGATGGTTTGATCTCCACCATAGATCTTCAATCGGCCGCTTCTCAGCGAAGACATCCACTTGGAGGATCCAACGCCGACTTCCACTAGAGCTTCAACTTCTGAATTTGACTGACGAAACTGAATGGCTCTCAGGCCATGTTCAGGGGCCGGACACTGCCGCTCCAGTTGAGGCGGAGCACGCCGAGCGGGTCGGAGAGCGCGGCCTTGAAGGTTAGCAGCATCGCGAGGTCGGTGCTGTTGCCCGGCAGGCTCGCCTCCGAGGCATCGTGCCCGGGCGCCGCCGCGGCGAGCACGAGCAGCGCAGCTGCCACTAGGGTGCTGGCGAGAAGGTGCCTGGGGGGCATGGCCATGCAGTGTTCTGAATAATTCAGACGTACCGTGTGCCCTGGTTAGGTGCGCCTGCACCCTCGGTCCGCCTTGTTTTATACACTATATACTTCCTCCGTTTCAAAAGTATAAGTCATTCTAATTTTTTTAGTCAAACCGTTTGACCAATATTACAGAGATAATTAAAAAGATTTATGATACCAAATAGGTGTACTATGAAAATATGGTATCGCAAATTTTATTAGTCTATTTATATAAATTTGCTCAAATTTGATATGCTTAAAGTTAGAATGTCTTATAATTTGAGATGGAGTGATACGCACGAGCTGTGAAACGGTGAAGACACGGTGCTTGCTGCATCAGTTCGTCATCGGTGATATGGAGCGGCCGCGGAATTCCACAGGTGACCAGGTCCCTGCAATAAAGCTTCAGCACAGCATATGCTGCTGATTCAATTCGTACGTTGTTGGAACCGAGGATCGACGGACGATCATAGAACACGAGGAACACACACAAGGATTTCCGGCGACGAACACTGCGGCGACGAACGCCTGTATCTTGGCCTGTTATTCACTCATCTCTGCTCGGCTTGAACCGAACGAAGTGCATACATGATTGTTTTATAGCCGCAGCTCCTGGCAACTAACTCCTGCGATCACGCGTGCGCACGTACGCACGAGCTCCTAGCGATCCGGTCTTCTCGTACGTGAGCCACTGCGCTACAACCGCAAGACCTGGACGCCCTCCAAACTGATCGTGAGTGCATGTCTGGATGCTCTGCAACTACCTCACACAAACACTGCAACTAGCTGCATGCCTACACACGCACTAATCTACGGACTAAACCATGCAACGCACGCACACGCTGACTATCAAACTGACTCGAAACAAACTCAAGTCATGATTATCCTAACAAACTCCCCCTAATCATGACTTCCATTGCTGGAGTTGCTGCAGCTCGCCGTCGTCTTCATCGCCACCGGCCGCCGCTACGGCCGCCTGACTGGACTCCGCCATCGCCGCATGCCTCATCTCCACACGGACGCTGCAACCTTCTTTTCAGCGACACACGCTGTTGTTTGTTCTCCAGCGACACACGCCATCTTCTGCAGCACCCACTCAGCGTCGCCATGAGCCACTAGCTCGCCCGAACGACGCGGCCTCCTCCATGCGGATCGACGCCACGCACCTCCATCTTCTTCCTCAGCGACACACGCCGAGCTTCTTCTCCGCCGGCGACACACGCCGTCGTCTACGGTTCCGGCGACACACGCCGCACCTCCAGCTCCGGCGACACACACGCCACTGACCGCATCAGGCCGGGCAGGATCGACACACGATCCACTGCCACTGCGCCACCATTGGCGATCACGCACAGGCCGACACACAGCCCGGCGACCTCGCCTCACCGCCGCCAGCGCGCTCCTTGCCGCGCTGAGCCACCGCTGCCTTGCCGGCAGCACACACCACTGGCCGGTGCGTGTGCCGCACCCGCGCCGAGCATCACGCGCACGCCATGTCGCAGCCATTCAAGCCGTCTCGCGCCGCCGCTCACACTGTGCGCCACGCCTATGGCGCCTGTGCCTGCGCCCAAGTGCCGCCACCGGCGACTCGCAGCACGTCGCGCCCGCGCCCTGCAGCGTGCTGCAGTGCAGCCCGCGGCTCTGCTGGCCGCCGCGCCGCCTCCCCTCTTCTCAACCAAGCTCTTGATACCAATTGTTGGAACCGAGGATCGACGGACGATCATAGAACACGAGGAACACACACAAGGATTACCGGCGACGAACACTGCGGCGACGAACGCCTGTATCTTGGCCTGTTATTCACTCATCTCTGCTCGGCTTGAACCGAACGAAGTGCATACATGATTGTTTTATAGCCGCAGCTCCTGGCAACTAACTCCTGCGATCACGCGCGCACACGTACGCACGAGCTCCTAGCGATCCGGTCTTCTCGTACGTGAGCCACTGCGCTACAACCGCAAGACCTGGACGCCCTCCAAACTGATCGTGAGTGCATGTCTGGATGCTCTGCAACTACCTCACGCAAACACTGCAACTAGCTGCATGCCTACACACGCACTAATCTACGGACTAAACCATGCAACGCACGCACACGCTAACTATCAAACTGACTCGAAACAAACTCAAGTCATGATTATCCTAACATACGTGTAGCTGGCCAGTCACGGACTGACTAATGTAAACTGCCATGACTCGGGAAGAGCTGTGACGATGTTTCTTCTGTCCTTCGACTAGCACGTTCTACAGGAGAGATTACTTGAAGCAATGACTAAAAACTGGCTGTCCATTTCATCAGTGTCGAATAGAACCAATTTGGCTTCACGACCTAGCAGACGCGGTCGTCCCCAGCTACCTTGGAATTCCGCGGCCTTCCAGGGCTTTCAACATCAACTTTAAACTATCAATGGGCTCAGCTGCCGGCCGAGCACCAGCGGGCAGCGGGCAGAGCACGCACGGCCTCTTTTCCCCCCGATTTTCAGTACTCGCCAAAGTCGAGACGGTTCTTCAGAAAGCATAGAAAAAGATAAAGATGCTGTGCAGGTGGAAAAGGAGAAGAAAGAACAGAACCCCGCTTCTTCATATGAAATGACAAAATAGCCTAAAACTCGGCAGTGTCTTACACCACAATCAAAGCGTTCAAGCAAGACCAAGTGCATCCAAAGTGCGCCTAAGACCCTAAGACCTGTTTGGTTCCTTTAGTCCCAGAATTAATTTTAGTCCCTTGACTAAAAAGTTTAGTCCCCTTCCTATTTGAAACCAGGGATAAAGGGAACTAAAAGTCATAAAATGAATTGTATAAAAGACCATGTTACCCCTAAGGTGGAGATGGGTGGATAATGTGTAGTAGGGGTAACGGCTGGAAAAGTAGATCTTCAATAGACTTTTAGTCTCAATAAGCACATCCAAAAGGGCCTAATGGATTTTAGACCGAACATGCGATTGTTTTCTACTAGTGGGATAAGGCCTACATGCGAAGCTACTTGAGCCTCGCTAGGCATACGCAGAAATGATTTTCGCTTCAAGAGTACCTTAAACACATTCCAAAAGCTTGATTGTAGGCATGAAGAATTCACAAGCTCCTAATAAAAAGAGCACTGCCCAATAAGACACTTGTGTCCATTTAGAATATTCATCCTAGCCATTTTACGTCCATCTGATTTTAAAATGATTATTTAGGACACTAAGTGAATTCAAATAAAAAAGTTACCAGCTACAAGATTTTTTAACTTTCCAAGCTCTACAACATTCATTTTGGTCATTTCTTCACCCGAGGTCGTTCAAAGAATTTAAATTTCAAAATGTGATTCAAATGTGAGAAAATTAAATGTAATTTCCCTTTTATAGATGATCCAAATAAAAAAGTTAACAACTATCGAGTTGCATAACTTTTCGAGATCTACAAATTTTTTTGTCGTTTCCTCATCCAAGGTCATTCAAAAAATTTAAATTTCAAATGTGAGCAATTCAAACATCATTTCTTTGGATAGATGATTCCAAATGAAACATTGTCAACTACAAAATTTCATAACTTTTTAAAATCTACAACTTTGGGTCGCTTCTTCATCCGAGATTTTTAACTACCACTACACACTCACCTATGACTAGAGAGCGTATGGATTCCTTTGGTATTAACTTTTATTAGGCAATTATGCCCATGCCTTGCGACTGACAAAGTTGGTATAAGTATAGGATACGTATTGGCGCTCATGTGTTAATTTGTAGGGATCTACGTGATCAAGTCGTGAACGGAGAGGGTTGGTTCGACTCGCATACGAGATGGACTAAGGCCCACCTGTCAATAACATAGATGGACCAAACCAATGTACCATATCAAAAATTTGGGTAGAAACCTTACTCGCTTTAGTAATAGGTATAGACAAAATTTTATGAATCAAATATTTCGATATCAAAGTGATTTCAAATAAAAAAGTTGTGAACTACAAAGCTGTATAACTCCTCCATATCTACAACTTTTATTTCGGTTGTTTCTCCTTTTGAGATCCTTTCCTACCACTACACACTCGCTTATGACTATAGAGCATATGGACTTCTTTGGTATTAACTCTATAAAATCTTGTGATGCACATTTAACACCAACCATTACTAAATGGTGGCATGTAGTATTGGGTGTTCTTATGGCTTGGTACTTAATATCTCGGGGGTTCTGTGCTGCAGAACCAGTATTAAATTGGTATTAGTATCGGGTATAAAGTAACTAGTACTAATTGGAGGCGGACGAATGCCTCTTTTTCTTGTAGTGAAAGAAATGAAAGTTTTTTCATTATATCTAATAAGAAGATATTTCCCCTATCTACCCCATGTTAAAGAGAGTTACAAACACTAATCCATTTCAAGTTGACATGTAACACAGCTACAAGTCCATTTAGGTTACGCCCCATACATTTAGGCTTTGTTTGGAAAGGAAATTTAGGATACAAATCCCTAAGTTTTAGTAGAAATCTGCGTACTATAACCTGAAAATTCCAAGACCATTGCTCCTCCTCCAAGCAAGCGGTTGATGGAATAGCAGAGTTATAGAACATCTGTAGATTCTCCTCATCAACACACTTTGTTTATGAGGTACAACCATGTGGTTCTGACAGTGCACGGTTCTTGCATTGGACAACTACTAGTACAGATGTCCAACGCGACATGCGTGAATGCGTTTCCACTAGCTAGTTCATCACTTATACATACACACAACTTGCTCGTATATCATTGGGGACAACAGCTCTCTCTTAGTGGCTCATCAATCGGCAACAACAATAGATCTCTCAGCATGGATGGCAGGCGTTCTTCTGCTGCACTCCTCTTCCTCTTCCTCGCGCTCGCCGCCGGCAGCCTTGCTGTGGTGGCGCAACTCCATCCGCCCGCCGGTGCGCGCTACGTGCTCGTTGTCTTGCAGACAGGCCGCGGTGGCAATGCCAAGTTAGCCATGAGGACAGCAGGCGGCATGTCCATCACCGGCTTCGCCAACGGGAAGGACGACTGGTTCGCCCTCCCGGGGGGCGACGGCAGCAGCCGCCGCGGCGACATCCCCATGCAGGGCCTGGGCAGCCTCCTGAGTGTGCTGGTGAACAATAATGGCACACACTAGGGGACCTGCTCATGCTGCTGGGAGTAACAACAAAGCTTGCGTCTCGTCGTCTAGCCATTGTGCTTTTAATTGTCGTCCATGTGTACCTTATTTTTTCAGATTGTTTTCTTTTCTGTCTCTCATGCTTTATCCTGCCAAAATCATGTTACTGCTTTCTGTGTTCCACTCCACTTTAGAGAATTATTGTGGTCGGAATAGCAAGATTGACTGTGTTTGTTGAGTTCATATGGATTCTTGCATGTTGCTATGGTAATGGTTGGGTATCGCAAATTGCAATCATGACAGAGTCCTGAAACACATAAAATTTTACATTAGTAGGTTTTACGCCGATTCTTAAAGTTACCAACCACCCCTCCTGCGTGTGACTACTAATTGTGCATCCTACAATCCTTCCGAATTTTCCTAGAACAAATAATGTTGCGAAGGGGCAATTTATAACAAATTTGAATTTTTACTTTGTCTGCTAAAGTTATTTACTCCGCAACAACTGATTGTTGGTTTTCTCCCACACTAATCCAGGGTTACAGGGAGTGTTTGGATCCAAGTGGCTAAACTTTAGCCTATTCATTTACATACCAAATAGTAGGACTAAATATAGACTACTTGTTGATCTAATTACATAGATGGTGGCTATTTAGCCTTTAGGGCCCATTAGCCCTTGATTAGCTCACATTTGCCTATGTTTAGCCCTATTAGCACATCTAAGGCTAAGCTTTATTTAGTACCCATATCTTAGCACATCCAACCGTCCCGTAACTCCTTGCTTGTACAACAACATCAATTGTTCGTGTCGAATTGGAGTCGAATACATGGCTAAATTGAAGCTTCACTACTACAGAATAGGCCTTTGGTCCAGGCCATTTGTCTCGGCTGCCTTTGGGCCCAGGACCAAAGAGTGCTTTAGTCCCGGGTCCAATGGCTAGCCGGGCAGCGTGGGGGCCCAGAGGCCTTTTGTCCCGGTTGGAGCCACCAACCGGGACCAAAGTGCCTCCATTTGTCCCGGTTGGTTGCTTGGAGCTACCAACCGGGACAAATGGAGGCACCAACCGGGACCAATTCCCCCTCGGACCAATGGTCCCGATTGGAGCCACCAACTGGGACAAATGGAGGCCCTTTGGTTCCGGTTGGTGGCTCCAACCGGGATAAAAGTGCCCCAACCCTTTATCCCCTTCCTCCTCCCCCCGCTTGAGCCATTCAGCTCAGAAGTGTTCTTGCTGTTCTTGACTCAGGTGGGGGGAGTTCTTGCCTATTTCCTCCACGATTTGTGAAAACTCTTTGATTCCCTGTCCATTCAACAGCTGTAAAGGTTAGGAGCTTGTTTCTCCCATCATCCATTTCTTGTTTAGCTCACTTTTTATTGTTTAGAAATAGAGAAATGGGAGGTTTGGGGAAGTTTGTTCATTTTTATACCATATGAACTCAAATGTGTGTAGTACTTGTTTTAGTTTATCTAGATAAGTTTAGAGAGTTCATGTGTGATTTTCTTGTATAGAGAGTTGATGTGTGATTTTCCATGTATAGATAGTTCATATTATTATTACAAATCAAAACTAGATTTTTGTTTACAATAATGAGAGTGTATAGATTACAATGTGAGTATGTTTGTATATATTACAATGTGAGTATGTATATATTACAATGAGAGTAACATTTTATTTTTTTTGTATTATGAATAATTAGTTGTATTTTGTATGTGTTTTCATTATTTTGTTGTAAATAAAGATAAGTGTACGGAGTATGAGTTTGCCACCTGTGAGTACATTGGAGCGTCGTGCGTCCGCTCGGGCGTCGGTACGCAATCAACTTGAGCCCACCAGACATTCCCTTGAGTTCCGACCTGAGGAGCGTGTTGGACTTCTGAGATGTTGTATTCGTCGTTAGGTTAAGAGAGCATTTCAATGCTTTGAACTTTGGAAAAGAAAATCGCAAATTTCAGCATGAATTTAATGTCGAACTACATGGTACGGATGACGATCGCGAGTTGATGGCTCGATATAATGCAAGGCGTGAAGCGTCGGGGCTAGCAGAATTTGACTGAAATGTGGAAAGACTTCGCGAGGCGGTTCATGAGGCTTCGTTCAATAGGTCTCGTGAGTAGTTTGTATTAGCATGCATGTATTGTTTTTGCTATTATTTCAGCTTGGGCCATTTAAATTATCATGTTTGTGTGATGGATTATGTAGACCTTTTAATTAATCGTGGTGTATGAAGAATGGTATTAATCAAATTGTGTGATTGGATATTAATTTGGATCTTTATTTTCTATTCATGTTAATCAAACAATGCAGATGGACTGACAATGGATGTACAAAGCTGGCCGACGTACCAAAGAGTTCATTGATGGCTTGCATTATTTTTTGAATGTGGCCAAGACAAACAAGCAAAATGGTTTCATATGCTGCCCATGCTTACACTGCCAGAATAATAAAGATTATTTCTCTAGAACAACCCTTCACAGTCACATTTTTCGTCTTGGTTTCATGCCCAAATACTTATGTTGGACCAAACATGGAGAAAAGGGTGTTATGTTGGAAGACAATGAAGAAGTAGATTGTGATGACAATTTTCCTATCCATGCTGGATTCGGTGCCTTTGATGATGATACTGCCATGAAGAGCCTGAAGTAGATGCTGCAGAAAATGAGGCCACCGATGAGCTTGGGCAGGCATTGTGCGGTGTGCAGGAAGATTGTGAGAGTGAAAAGGAGAGGCTAAAGTTCCAGCAGATGATAGAGGACCATCGCAAGTTGTTGTACCCAGGATGTGAGGATGGGTTGAAGAGGCTTGGCACCACATTGGAGTTGCTGCAATGGATGGCAACATATGGTGTATCATACAAGGGATTTGGTGAATTACTAAAACTTTTGAAAAAAAATGCTTTCTAAAGACAACGAATTGCCTAGCACAACGTACGAAGCGAAACAGCTTGTTTGCCCTCTAAGATTGGTGGTGCAAAAGATACATGCATGTCCCAATGACTGCATCCTCCACCGAGGTGACTACAAGAATTTGGATGCTTGCCCCGTATGCGGTGCATTGCATTACAAGATCCGAAAAGATGATCTTAGGGACGTCGAGGGGGAGCATTCCAAGAAGAGAGTTCCCACCAAGGTCATGTGGTACTCACCTATAATACCACGTTTGAAGCGTCTGTTTAGAAATAAAGAGAATATTAAGTTGATGCGATTTCACAAAGATGAATGCAAGCAAGACTCAATGTTGAGACACCTAGCGGATGGGTTACAGTGGAGAAAAATAGATAGAACCTACACAGACTTTGCCTTGGATGCGAGAAATATAAGGTTTAGTTTGAGTATGGATGGCATGAATCCTTTCGGTGAGATGAGCAGTGGGCACAACACTTGGCCTGTCACTTTATGCTTATACAATCTTCCACCATGGCTATGCATGAAGTGAAAATTCATCATGATGATGGTACTTATCCCGGGCCCAAAGCAGCCCGGAAATGACATCAATGTGTACTTAAGATCGTTGGTCAAAGAACTGTTATTGCTATGGCATGAGGAAGGTGTACGGATGTGGGACGAATACAAACAAGAGGACTTGAACCTACGAGCATTGTTGTTCGTAACCATCAATGACTGGCCTGCTCTTAGTAACCTGTCAGGACAATCAAACAAGGGATATAGAGCGTGCACACACTATTTAGAAGATACCGATAATATATGGTTGACTCTCTGCAGAAAGTGTGCATACATGGGTCATTGTCGGTTTCTTCCCGTGAGACATCAGGTACGAAGGAAAGGCAAGCATTTCAAAGGGCAAGCGGACCACCGAACAAAACCGATGCACCGTACTGGCAACGACATCTTTGAAATGGTCAAATATCAAGAGGTAGTATTTGGAAAGGGACCAGGAAGCCAACCTATTCCGAGCGACAACGGATTGACGCCCATGTGGCAGAAGAAGTCTATTTTTTGGGAGCTACCATATTGGGAAGTCTTAGATGTTCGCAATGTAATTGATGTGATGCACCTCACAAAGAATCTTTGCATCAACCTGATAGGATTCTTGGAAGTGTACAGAATGAATAAAGATACTCTAGAAGCACGTCAGGAATTGCAATGAATGGAAGACAGAGATGCTCTACATCCTGAAAAGCGAGACAATGGATGACACTATTTAAGTCCCGCCAGCTATACTCTTAGCAAAGAAGAAAAGGAAAGCATGTTTGAATGCTTGAGCAGTGTCAAGGTCCCATCTGGATACTCATCGAATATAAAAGGAATCCTAAATTTGCAAGAGAAGAAATTGACAAACCTAAAGTCTCACGACTACCTCATGCTTATGACTGAACTTCTTCCCATTGTGCTGCGGGGGATTCTGCCTGAGAACGTGCGATTAACCATCATGAAGCTATGTGCCTTCCTCAATGTAATTTCTCAAAAGATAATTGACCCAGTCAATCTAACAAAGTTGCAGAACGATGTGGAACAATGTCTTGTTGGATTTGAGCTGATATTTCCACCATCATTCTTCAACATTATAACACATCTTCTAATGCACCTTATGAAAGAGATTGATATCTTCAGACATGTATTTCTACACAACATGTTCCCCTTCAAGAGGTTCATGGGTGTACTAAAGAAATGTGTTCGTAACCGTGCTCGTCCAGAAGGAAGCATCGCCTGTGCGTATAGAACATAGGAGTTTATTGAATTTTGTGGTGATTTTATTGATGATCTTAAACCGATTGGGGTCCCTGAATCGTGGTATGAGGGGAGACTAAATGGAAAGGGCACACTAGGAAAGAAATCCCATGTTTGCAGTCTGATAGCGAAAAGAACGAGCTGACTTACGCCCTTTAGAACTCAGAACATCCGGGGCGTACAAGGGGCAAGGGAGTGGTTCCGTGGAAATATGGTTTTGGAGATTACATCGATACATATAGAAGCTAGGATAGAAGGAAGAACGAGGTGCGACTGCACTTGCGAAGGCTAGAGGAACAGCTCCTCTCACAAGATGACAGAATGGCAGATGAGGTTAGACGCCAAGTGGCCTTAGCAATGAGCCGGCAGCAACAGCAACAGCAAGCGGCGCCTGCAGAGCCTAATGTCGACGCAACTGGCCTATCTCAATGTAAAAGCAGTTGTGCCTCCACGGGCCTCCCTGCCGATACGGGAATCGCCGCTATTGATACGACGGCCGAGCAACACTATCCAGTGGATGAGATCACCCAGCGGACACCTTGTGTGCTTCAAACTTGCACTAAGAACATAAGGTTCACGGTTGCGTACGGTTTCGCCATGCCAACCACACCAGGCGAGTTGTACCATGGGCAGGAGATCTCGGCTGGATACGCTAAAGTTGGGGTCGAGGAGGTGTGCAATGATTATTAGAATCTCGAGCTCGATATTTTCCTGGAGGTGACAGGGAGACAACACTAGCAGACGCCGTTCAAGGTTACATCCTATGGGACAAGCGGTACATCATCCTCAAGGCTACCGATCAGGGATCAAGGCCGGCATAGACGCAACCCGCTTGTCGTTCACCTCCTCCTCCACCGTCCCCGCGAGATGCCCTAGAACACTCTCCTTCATCTTCATCTCCTGGGTAGCCGTCGACTACTCCTGCTTCACAGCTATCTCCTGGCTCACCTCATCTGCCACCGCCAAAGAAGTGAAAAAAGAAGGAGCTAGAGAATCAGGATAAACCACTGGACCCGGCAAATTAAATTTTTTTATTGGAATGAAGGAAACGAATAGGAGAAAGTTCATTGACAAACCGCTTTCGGATTATGATCGCTCAATTAAGAAAACATACGATAAGAGGAAATCAAGGTTGTCATCAGCGTTCGATGTTCTACAGCTCGGGGCCCAACAGAAACAGTCAATACAACCCCTAGTTGTTCTAAACCAGGAACAACAAGGCTTTCTGGGGTTCTTGCAATCATCAAAGCTCACTACTGATCAGATAACAGGGGCTTCAAATCAAGATCCGGATCCACTGAAAGATTATTCGATAGCTCAAGTGGTGAGATGGACATATAAGGAGGGCACCAGCCTTGTCCCCCCCAGAGATTGTGCAGTTGCTTCCAACACAAATGCGAAGGCTACATGACTTGTACATGAAGGCGATGAGAGATTGCAACTTCATACAGGGCGCAAAGATTGGAGATGAAGATTTCTTTCGTGGAGAGGCCATCATATGGATTGATTGGGAAGAAGTGTACCAACTATACCATCAGGGCTCCCTTGACATCTCTATCGTCACCTTGTGGCTTCTGTAAGTGTGCTCTTTCAATCTTGTTCATTACCATATATAACTAAGAATGGAGATTCCTTAATTAATTTTGTATCCTGTAGAATGGAGATTCAAACATGTCAAAAAAAAGGGTATTACCACATCAGCTTCGTGGACCATCGGTTGTTAATTGTAACAATATCCAGAGTAATCCTGTAGAAATATTCAAAAACTTGTACAAGTACTTAAGCGTTCAACATTACAAGGCTTACATTCTATTACCATACAACTTTGCGTAAGTCTTTTCTGCCATGTAACTATTTTAGTTCTGTATAACTGAATTTTATTAACCGTACATGAAATCTTGCAGAGATCACTGGATACTAGTTGTCATATTTCCGGACAAGAGCTTAGCAGTTGTTATGGACTCTTTGCGGAGAGATCCAGACCAATACCAAGACATGAGCAACATGTTTAACAAGTAATTAATTCTTTTCATACCACCTCAATCACCATTGCTTTCGAAATCAATGACAACTATCTTTATTCATCTGGGTTCATGTTCAGGGTTTGGAAGAAATTAGTTCGAAAGCATAGTGGCAATTTCAGCGCCGAACTAAAATGGAAGAAAAACTTTCCGGTACAGATGGGATTCTACTTTATTTGCATGGTCCGTATCCTTTAATATATATGTATACATTGATAGAAAATTACTTTATTTATTTCTCTTAAACTGTCGGAGGCAGGCGCAAGGAACTAATTTGTGCACATACTATGTCATGGAGAATGTCCATGGCCTAATAGGTTCTCAAAAGACCGATATCGCATGGCAGAAGGAAGTAAGTAAAAAACATTATCATAGTTGCATGCAACTCATTTTGTAAATTGTTCTAATCAATATTCTCATTTTTCCACAGCTTGATGCAATGCATGATCTTAACAATAGTTGATCTCAACAATCTTGGGTACAGAGACGAGCTATTTGTCCTAGCCCAGGATGTTGCTCAGGTTTTCTATGTTAAGGACATGTCTAGCAAGCCAAAGAAGGGGATCAACAAGCAAACCGATGAGCCAAAGCGACACATAGTCCTTTCAGGTAAAAGGAATATCGTTGGAGTCGAGGACATGACAGACTTGTCAGAGGACTATAATAATTTTGTTGACATTCCATCTTTCACAGTCAATGCTGATTTATGCATCCTGCTAGCCAATGAGGAGGCTCCATACTTGCGCCGTGATCATAATCAAGGGACATTTGTGAAGAGAAAAGTCTGTTACCATACCAGTACCTGCTGATCCTTGATGTATTAGAATCATTATGTAATATTTCATAAACATGTGATGGGAAATTTGAATATTTTGATTATATATGTACTGCATCAATTTCTCCTCACACATTCACAATCACAAACTCCTCGCAAAACAACACATTGACTAGTAACATGAATTGTCTAAGTTATATGTGAAAATCACCTTTTTAACGTTAATGTGTCGAGGAAACTCATTTTATTTTGAAAGCCAATAGTTTGAAATATTTCTATTATCTAATACATATTTGCATGGTCAAAATAAAAATTATAATATGTATAAAGTTATATAAATTATGGATCCTATCACTTAAATAAAAAAGCAATATTTTGGCTAGACATATATGAATCTAAATAAATTTAGAAACTTTGTTTGATAATTTTGGACTCATAAATTATTTTCTACGCAATTAAAAGCTGAAAGCCCATTTCAAAAAGACAAATAAAAAAAGAAATGAAAAAAAGCTGATAGCCCCAAGTTTTGGCGCCAGAATGAAAAACGGGCCTCATTTGTCCCAGTTGTTAGATCCACCCGGGACTAAAGGTGGGCCGCAGGCTTATTTTTGCCGCGGCCCGCCAAAACCCCCTTTGGTCCCGGGTCGTGGCTCCACCCGGGATCAAAGGCACCCGTCCTATATATATAACAATGCCCCTCTCCCCCTCCTCTCCAACACTTGGGATTTTCTCGATCTCGTCCTCCACCGCCGCCGCCGCAGCCTCATCGTCGTCGTCGTGCCCGCTCGCCCCAAGCCGTCGTCCCCATTCACCGGCATCGTCGAGCCGCCGCCGCCGTCCCCCGGCCCTGGAGCGCCGCCTGCCGCCGTCCCCCCGCCCCGACAGCACGCAGCCAACCTTGCCCGTGCGACAGCACGCCTGCGGAATAAGTCATCCACGACTGCCGCCCTCGTCGTCGTCCCTGCCCCGGCCCTAGCCCCGTGCGCCGCCGCCGTGTCGTCGTCCGTCCCCGCCCCAAGCGCCACCACGTGCGGTTCGCCGTCGTCGACCTCGCTCCTCGCTCCACCGTGTCGCCGTCCCGCGCCCTGCTGTGAGCACGCCGACCCCCGATCCCGCTGCCCTAGGCACGCCGGCATGGGGCAGGGTTTAGCTAGCTTCTATAATATAATTGAGCTGCAAATTTTTGTTTAGTTTACTGAGGTTTAAATTTAGCTGCAAATTTCGATGAGGTTCAAATTTAGCTACAAATTTACTGAATTTTGTTTAGTTAAGTTTAGTGAGGTTCAAATTTAGCTGCAAATTTTTGTTTAGTTTAGTGAGGTTCAAATTTATATTAAATTGATGTTCAAAGTTAGTACTTTTTGGATAAATTAGATTATTTGTTGATGAATTTATTTTTTTGTTTACGTTCAAATTTGTTTAGTGAATTAGTTTCAAGTTCATTCAATTTCATTGTGATTCAAGTTAATTTGTTTGTGTGCGATTCAAGTTAATTTCTTTAGTGAATTATATTTATTTGTAGATGTTTGTTAGCTATAGATGGAAATATAGTGAATTAATTTAATTTTGAAATTTAGATAAAAATTTTGATACTTGGAAATTTAGTTGCAAATTTTGATTTTTAGAAATTTAGTTTGGAAATTTAGTTGGAAATCTAGTTTGGAAATTTAGTTGGCAATTTTGACTCTTGGAAATTTAGTTGAAAATTTTGATCCTTGCAATTTATGTATATTTTGGATAAACAGGTGTATAATTTGATTAGAACAAATCGATTAGAACAATTCGTATAAAATTGCATACTTACTTTAATTTGATCAAAATAATTTGTATATTCAATAGTTAGTTTAGATGGACCCGCGACGTGATGCGATGGATGATGAGCAGTTCCTAATGGATATGATTGCATCCGGTAGCGCCGCGGCGGCAGGTCATGCCGACGACACCAGTGATGCCGCCAATACCGACATATACCTTAATATGTCCGGTGGCGACGAAATTGATCAACCTAGAGATGATGCTGATGACTAGGAAGCAAATGTATATATCTTAACATCGATCATTCTGTTCTAAGTCGTACTTACAATGAGTAATATATCTTAACATCTTAACACTTGGGTTTTTAAAGCCATCTGGATCATCAAATCAGGGCAAAAAAACGAAGCGAGGCCCGACCAAGAAATTGGAAGCGCGATACATCATAACAGAAGTGGCTCCAGATGGCGAACTAATCGCTCCAGAAGCAGCCACAAAGAAATACGTTAGATAATGTGGATGTCTTGTCCGGGACCACATCCCAATAAGCTTTAGGTTATGGAAAGCTAACAATCCAAGCCAGCAAAGGGATGCGGTGCCTTAAAGAGAAAAGGAGTGGCTCTGGCAGGAGCTGAAGCAGAACTTCTAGGTTCCGGCTGAATCAGAAGAAGCAGCTAAGCGCTTGTTGGCGCTCCTTAAGTATCCATTTTATCCCCTGTTTAACTTTGATAATGGCATGAATTTAATATCAAAATCACTAACGATCCTAACCTCGGCCCAATTATTAGTCGTTTTCACGTTTGCACATATATTTTGGAGGTACTTCGTTTTTGCAGGTTTTTGACCAATTTTGGAGCATGAAATGGTGAGGCCCACGATCACGCGATGACACGAAGAAAGACGAGGGCCAAAGCCCGAACAAAGGATCGAAGGCCATGATGATTAGAGGTCCATTCATGCACATCCACCCTCCAATGAAGCCCAAAAGACAAAGTCCACAAGATAAGATCAAGATACTTCAGGGCTAAGCAAAGCAAAGAGATATTTAAGGAAGGATTTTTCATCCTATCCTTCTCCTCGAAGAAATCTTGAAGATAACGACGTCTAAAGGGGTGCAATCGTGAAAGACATAAACTCTAGAAGATTCTAGGAGACTTGGGGAGAAAGTTGAGCACGAGCCGGCGAAGGAAAGACCCAGGCCGGCTGGCCTAGTCTCATTGGGCCGGCCGGCCCAGACCTTTTTTAGGTCGGTTCGACCTCCCCTTTGACCGAGGGTTCCCTGAGGCTATTTAAAGACCCCTCCCCAAGGTTCACGCAGAGATCAATTCGGGAGACGATGCCAAGGAGCAGAGAAGATAGAGGGACACCTCTCGGAGAGCCGAGGGTCGTGCTAGTTGTCTAGGGTTCGCCCTAGCCGATGTGGGAACCTTGCAAGGAAGACCACGTCGGAGTTCTGGAGCTAGGATCATCAAGATCAAGGTAGGGCCCCGGTTGTGATCTTGTGATGTACTATCATTCATGGTGAAGTTATTTGTGTTTCCGAATGTTTAGCGACCATGTTCTCCTCTTTCGATTTCGTTCTTTTCTTTGGGTTCGCTTCATCCTAGATCTATTATCGAGATAGATCACTTAGCATGATCTTGTAGTCATGGTGGCTAGAGGTTCATGGCGGAACTACCAAAGGGGGTTCGACTTGCTTCAGGGTATCTTGTTGAAAGGGGTGGCGTCGTGACAGGCCGTTGCCACTTAGTAGGTGGGGTATCGAGGGATCGGATTGGAGATTTTGGGTTTAAAGAGGCTTTTCATTGAGATTCATCTCTATCTTACTTCACTTTATCTAGCTGGAACTACAACATATGCATGATCTAGGTGATCTAGATTGGTTATCTCTAACTTTCTCTTGCTACCTTCGATGTTTGTCGTGTTTTTAGTAGATTAGATTCGTTTTCACCATCTCACACAAAGGAATCTCTATGCTAGTAGATTGTTTCTTGTCTCTTTGGTTCCGTGGATTGATAAACCTTGGGGGAATACTCTAAGGGAAAAGCTACACGAAACCGTGCGCTTGCGGTATATAAATCGGGGGCGCTAAGGAGCGTCAACAAGCTTTTCTGGCGCCGTTGCTGGGGAACCATCGATTTAAGATCCAATCTTACTTGCATTCGTAAATATTTCTTGATTTTTCTTTTTGACTTTTTTTAGATCTCTTATTTTTTCTGAGCTAACTAAAAAAATGGATCTATTCCACGAAAATCAATCTAATCTAGAGTTTTCTTTATTTTGATTTATTTTTCTTTTATGTTTTAGATCTTGTATATTCATCTTTTAGATCTCGTATATATTTTTTCTTTTTCACTAACCCCTAACAGGAGATGGACGGGAGCCTCTCCAATAAACCCGAAAATTTTGTGGATGATCCAGAAAAAATTTATAGGCAAAGGAGACGAGAAGCACGATCAAGGAAGCCGGAACTAGTAGATCCAAAAGTTGAAGTCGATGATTCATCGTCTTCACCTCAAGCAACTCCACCAACAAGTCCAAAGGAGGCGCCACTTCACCAAGGGATAGCGCTACCGGAGCCGGAGCGTACGATCGGAGAGCTATGCACTCCGGACGTTCGGGACTTGCCGATCCAAAATCTCGACAACATCGGAGTTCCGTTCGAGATCAAGACTTCAATCATAAGGATGGTGCAAAGGTTGCCCTTCACTGGAAAAGAAGACGCTAATCTACACCTTCAAGCGTTCCTCCAACTATGCCGCACCTTCGACATGCATGACTCAAGATCAAATAAGAGCGAGGCTCTTTCCGTTCTCTCTACTTGGGAGAGCGCTGCAATGGTTTCATTGTCTACCACCGCACACGGTGCAAAATTGGGAGTCCTTGATGAAAGAATTCATGATGGAGTTCTACTCGCCGGGCAAGACCCAGATTCTGCGCAAGCCCCGACGGAGACTATTGCGGAAGCCTATGAGTGCTTCAACGACTACATCCGCGCCGTACCTCATCACAAGTTCTCAAGGGAGGATGTGGTCTTGAAGTTCTATCAAGGCCTCACTACTGCATCAAGGGGGATCATTGACGCATCGGCCAGAGGTTCTATCATTGAGCTCACGCCTACTCAAGTTTTCAAGCTATTCAAGAAGGTGGCGGACAATGACGCATGGGCATCATCGGGGCGCCTACAACCACTCCAAGCCGTGGGCGCCGCGAAGAGTGTATTACAAGTGGAACGCGAAGAAGTGCTAGAAGGGAAGATCGACTCGCTCATGAGAAGGTTGGAGAAGATGGAAGTGGAAAAGAGAGAAGCCCAAGCTATTGATTTAAAGGCACCCGAAGCGAGGTCTACATGTGAAGAATGCGGAGAGTACGGCCATGTGCAAAAGAATTGCTCGGAGGAAGCCAAGATGCTCGACTACATGAAGAAGGGAGCATGGATTCCGCCAACCAACTTCCGCTACGGGCAAGGTAGACCCCAATTTATGCAAGCTCTTCCATTCAAAACTCGGTGCCTCTTCGTATACAATTGAAGGAGTTCATGGAGGAGCAAGGCAAGATCAACAAGGACACCGTCACCAAGTTCAAGGCTATGGACAAGATCCTGGAGAACATTGATGGCAAGGTGACGAAGGTCGGGAGCTCTAACCTTCAAGTACTCAACATGATGAAGATGCTAGAAACACAAGTAGCCCAGCTCGCCGGACGCCTATCTAGCAACGAAGGAAAATTGCCCGGGCAACCTCAAAGTCCGGAGACGGCTAAGGCAATTCAAACTCGCTCGGGAAAGGAGACCGAAGAACCCGAACATGCAGCAGGAGCAAGGAAGCCTAAGCCAAGAGTTGAAGTGGAGACCATCATCAAGGAGAAGGAACCTACTCCTATGCCAGAGATAGTCACCGAAGAGCCAGAGTTTGAGCTAGATGATATAGACACCAAGATTCTACCGCCAAGGCCACGATACCGCAAAGGTAAACATGAAGATGAGCAATTCAACAAATTTGTTGACATGGTACGCAGGCTGAGCATCAATATGCCGCTCTTGGACGCTCAACAAGTTCCAACGTATTCTCGCTACTTCAAAGACATCATGGGAAACAAGCGCGAGATACCGCCAAGCACTGTCAAACTAACCGAGGAATGTAGCGCGGCAATCGCTAATGAAGCTCCTGAAAAGAAGAGGGACCCCGGATGTCCTACCATCCCGTGTTCCATTGGATCTCTTATGTTCGAAAGAGCACTTTGTGATCTCGGTGCAAGTGTGGGCGTCATGCCAAAGAATGTGTTCGAGAAGCTACGCTTACCGGAGCCGGAGCCCACCGCCATGTGCCTAGAGTTAGCGGACAATTCCGTTCGTTATCCTTTGGGAATCGCCGAAGACGTGCCCGTGAAGATTGGAGAACACTTAGTCCCCGTTGACTTTGTGATTCTCGATATGGGAAAAGGGAGCAAGGCACCTCTCATACTTGGGAGGCCTTTCCTCAAGACCGCAAGGGTGAATATCGACGTTGGCAAGGGGGAGATAAAGTTCGACATCAATGGCACCACAAGCGAATTCAAGTTTTGTCCACGCCTCGAGGTATGCAACATGATCAATGTCAAATATGTTCCGCCTCACCGCCATGTCACAGAGGAGAAGCCAAAGAAAGAAGAGGAGCTGAACAAGAAGGAAGCGAAGAAGGAGATAGAAGTTGTCGCGTCCATCGCGATAAAGAAGATCGTTGCACCCGTCAAGAAGAAAGCTAAAAGCCCGCCTGTGAAGACCAAAAAGACGACTAACGTAGAAGACAAACCCGCACCAAGTATTGTGCGGAAGTGGGTACCCAAGACTGCAGCGCCATCACCGAGCATTGGTCCGAAGTGAGGAAGAAGAAAGTCTAGCTATAGACTATAAACGAAGCGCTTTGCGGGAGGCAACCCGTTCGTCGAGTCAAGAATAAAGCTGCCGGGAGTTCAACCCATTCGTCGAGTCAAGAATAAGCTGCCGGGAGGACAACCAACGAAAAGTTTAGGTAAGTGAGTCGAGAAATTTGCTACGCAAGAACATGATATACTTTTGAACAATTGGTAATTCGGTCAAACAATTCGATTTGGATTTTATTCGCTTAGTCATTCCGATGTTATTTCTTATTTTAAACCAATGACATGAGACATCCTATGATTTATTTGCCTCTTCTTGAGAAAGCCACATCCAAAATTTCATACCTATTTTTGGCGACCGTCCTGTCCATGACGGCCGGACCAAGTTGAGATAAAACACACGAGTAGAGCCGCGCTATGTTTATATTACTTGAATTCTTGATGCGTAGGTTCGCACAAACATAGAGAGAATTTTCAGTTTCATTACCATAGGACTAGAATTTTCCTAACCTTAATTATTCTCTTTTTCAAAATTCTCTCTCTCATTTTGGCAAAAATTAGAACCTAAACCCAAGACCCATGGTTGAATTCGAGATTGTTCGCTATCAATTCATGAAAGTGAACGGTTCCGGTGCAACCAAAATTAATGTAGTCGGGAAAAAATTTTCGACTTACAAATGTAAAGATGTTTCAATTCCCCTCTAATTATTCATTTAAACTCATTGCATGCTTTGAGTCAATTCTGAAATTTCGAAGTTAGAGGAGGATTAAACATCTAAGCATGATTTGGAAAGGGTTTATGTGCTTGATTAACATCCATTGATCAAAGTGAGTTCACGGAAAAGAGTTGTGCTCTCTACCTACCACCATATGCAAATAATTCAAAGGAGGGAGCAGCCATGCATGGGAAGGACATGTGATTTTCAGCAAAGATGGCACCATGTGATGAATGATTAAGCATGGGACAAGGTGAATGACACAAAGTGGAGAAATAATGTTGCAAGTGGACATCAAAGGCAAAGAAGGAGTGGTTCACAAGATTTGGACGGTGCAAAGCATGCAAGATGTATTGGACAGAAGCAAATAATTGCACCAGGAAGCCACCAGAGAAAATTGAAGTGGAGAGGAGCCAGAAATCCCCTAGGCCGGCCGGCCCCAAGGCCCTAGGCCGGCCGGCCTGGCCCCTATTTAAGCCCTCTGGTGCTCTCCTTTGGCAGGTATACTCCTCACCCATTTCCTTGCTTATGTTCTTCAAGTTCTTCGCCCAGAAACATCAGTTAGAGCCCTGAAAAATTCGTCCACCAAAATCTACTCCAAAAATCTCAGAAAATTCACCACAATTCCTAGTTTGTTCCACTCTTCGATATATTGTTCTCCCGCCGGCAAGAAACCCCCAGTGTGTTTGTTTTTGAGTGTGTGCAGCAAGGAGTCACCATGAGTAGCCTCATGAAGTTCATCGCCGGGAGGAGAAGGACGCATTCATCAACATCCGACGCATCGGCAAGTTCTTCGCGGAGGCACTCGGTCTCCGAGTCTCCGCGGAGCATGGAGGAAGACAACCCCGCACCGAGGAGCGACATGTTGCTCCTTGGTGGGATGAGAGACCCGAGAAGCTCCTCCATGAGATTCACCGAAGGGATGCCACCTCCTCCACGGCGTTCGACAAGGTCATCCGTACCACCACCATACAAGCCCAAGAATTCAGAATATGGGTTTATTATCTTGTCGAAGGAAGAAGAAGAAAGGCTTAAGTTCATGAAGGGAAGACTACGAGCAAATTATGATTTTGATGATGAAGCATTGGTGAAGCTGGGATTTCATCATGACATCTATGAGCTATTGGAGAACATCGGTTGGAAGTTATTTTCCGACGGTGTCACGGTTGATATGCAAGAAGAAGTGGCTCTTGAGATGTTCATGACATTAGAAAAATCAACGGAAGTGATGGATGATGAAGAAGTTCCATGTCTGAAATTTAGGCTCAAGAATGAAGAGAAAGTAATCACCTATGGAGAAATAGGAAACTTGCTCGGATTCAAAAATAATGCATATGAAATGGTGCAAGTTGAAGATGGAGAGCTTGATGAATTTTGGACAAAAATAGAAAAAGATGTCAACCGCCAAAGAAAGAATATAAGTAATGTTACCCTCCAAATATTCCACTCTTGGTTGAGCAAGAGAATTCTCGGGAGGATGAGAGAATCGAAGGTCACCGACCAAGAATTAAATTGGATGTATGCTGCATTGGTGAAGAAACAAGTAATTGATCCCACCAACATCATGGTTGAAAGGTGGCTTTGTGAAGCATCATCTGGCACAGGAGAAGTTGGTTCGGGATGTTATCTCACAATGATAGCCCGAGCCATGAATCCGAGGTTACGAGTGATCCAAAAATTTTATGTCCCGGGAAGAGATATTGGGATTGATCATTTGAGGCAAGGCCATTATATCGGAGGGGATGAAAAGAAGGGATTTACTATTTCTGAGATGGATATTTCCCTCCCCGATCAAAGGCTGAAATTATTTGCAAGAGGGAGGACTGATTGGCGAGTTGAAAATATTAGAAAAAAGGTGAAGAAATCCAAAAGAGGAAAGTTAATTGAAGGGACATCGGCATCGGCACAACAAGAAGACTTGGAAGTAAACCTTCCACTGCCAAGTTCTGCTTATTGGAGGAATGAATTTCAAGGTGCATCAAGTGAACAGGGATACCCGCAAGGATGGATGAGTCAATGGGAAGGAAGCCAAGAACAAGCATGGGGGCACGCTGCGGCGGCACCCCCACCATTTAGCAACTACGGCTACCCACCCTCGTCATATCAAGGAGAGATGCCCGACCCGTCAATTGGAGTACAATATTTTGACCTCCCTCAATCAGAACAAGGAATGAGAATTATGGGTGCTTATGCGAGAAGAAACATGGAAGATATAGATGCCATCCGGAGGCATACAACCCAACTAGAAGATGGAACTGCGGGAATCACATATCAAATGGGACTTCTAGGCCTGGCACCACCGGAACAATTTAATGGAGGAGCATTTCAGCAGTATTATGATCAAGGATACAACGCAAGAGCCAATCAAGGAGATTGATTGACGGCATGACCATGAATAAAATGCTCGCACGTGTGGTTTGGATTTTCAATTTTTTTTCATTTATTTTCAGCATGTGTGCAAGCTTGTGTGTGTAGCAATTTTCTGTTTTATTTATTTCAGCATGTGTGCAATTTGCTTTCTTTTGTTTTCATCACCATGATAAATAAATGCATCACCTATGCTTTAATGTTATGGTTAGTAATGATGATAGAAAGTTTGTGCCTTGTTAAAATATGATGATCATTGCCGCTTTGTCTACTTTCTTGTGCTTGGTTTATGCATGATTAAACTAATGCTCTCTCTAACATGATCTGAAAATTAATTAAATGCCGGCTAATTCAATTGTGGAGGTTATGATAAATTAAGACCCATATCTTTTACTCTTGCTCTCTTACTTAAGCTTGTCAAGGAAAATTTAATTTGGATTTAATTTTGAGCTAACCTTGTCAATGATACCTTTTGCAATTGCTCTACCCTTCTACAAGCCTAAATGATATATCATATCAAACCATAGAGCAAGAATTATTTTCAAGTGAATTAATTCAGGATTTATCTTCTTTGGTACGAGACTAAGAAGCTGACCATTCTATATTTTTGCGTACCTCTCTTTTGCTAGCCATTCTATCCATGTATTGTGAGTTTCTATACCGGGAACATCGCAAACCTCGCTGGATATCCACCCTTAACCAAAAACATCTTTTTTGTGAAACACCTCCTTGACCACAACCTATATATTGAGTATATATTTATTTCGACGGCAAAACAGTGGAATCAAGAGCAAAACTCAGTAAAACATAAGTTTGGGAAGCATCAAAGAGTTTGCAGAAGAAAAATCCGAAGAAGTGGAGGCCTACAGGCAGTAGGCCGGTCGGCTCAACACCCCTAGGCCGGCCGGCCTGCCCCTTTTCCTCCTCTGTTGGCTTCAATCTTTCACGAGGAGATGCTCCATTGAATTCCAAAGTTGAGTCCAGAGAATAGATAAAGGTTTTGTGCACTCACTCCATCAAGTTATCATCACTTCATTGCTTGAGGACAAGCAAACGTTCAAGCATGGGGGGAGGTGGAGTAAGTGCATTGTGTTGCCAATGGTTCTGAGGAGCAAAAAGAAAGAAAAAAAAGAGGAAGAGAGAAAAGAAAAAAAATGAATGATGATGAAAAGCTCCTCGGTTCCTTTAGCTTCATTAAACTCCAGGTACTTTGAAGATTATTCTATACTCAATTATTCCAACCATGTGCAATCCGATAACAAGGACTTCAGTCGTGCCTTGGGATCAACCGTTGCCATTTGCACATGTCCACCATCTAAAGTGTGTGTTCCATTCTCTCCCTCTAGACAAAGAAATTTTTTTCCAATGGTCTTTTTGACGAGTCTCGGTAAATCCATAAGAAGTATTTCTTGTTTTGATAATATCTTGATTATAATATCTTTTGTTAGGACTAACCTTTCTAGAGCTCCAGATAAAGCCTCACACATACATATGAGAGAAAGAAAGGAGAGAGTTCTAGCAAGATTGAGAGACAAGATGAGCTGAGAGTTTCCATGAGCAAATTGCAATGAGGTTTGAATTATTGATCTTGGTTTAGCATTACTTATGGAACTTACTTTCTTAATTCTGAGACTTGTTTAATTTTGAGAGCATGTGCTTAATAATTGTGGGGAAGTATTTAACTTGTATCTACCTTCCACATTGAAAAAGCTGGTTACAACTTGAATTACTAATTGTAAAATATTTTGGGAGCATTGTGTTTTCTCGTGTATGATCAAGTGCAGGGATTGGACACTGAAAGGCAGTGCTGATTTTTATCAAAGACTTACTCGAGGACGAGCAAGGTTTAGGCATGGGGGGAATGTTGGCGCTCCTTAAGTATCCATTTTATCCCCTGTTTAACTTTGATAATGGCATGAATTTAATATCAAAATCACTAACCATCCTAACCTCGGCCCAATTATTGGTCGTTTTCACGTTTGCACATATATTTTGGAGGTACTTCGTTTTTGCAAGTTTTTGACCAATTTTGGAGCATGAAATGGCGAGGCCCACGATCACGCGATGACACGAAGAAAGACGAAGGCCAAAGCCCGAACAAAGGATCGAAGGCCATGATGATTAGAGGCCCATTCATGCACATCCACCCTCCAATGAAGCCCAAAAGACAAAGCCCACAAGATAAGATCAAGATACTTCGAGGCTAAGCAAAGCAAAGAGATATTTAAGGAAGGATTTTTCATCCTATCCTTCTCCTCGAAGAAATCTTGAAGATAACGACGTCTAAAGGGGTGCAATCATGAAAGACATAAACTCTAGAAGACTCCAGGAGACTTGGGGAGAAAGTTGAGCACGAGCCGGCGAAGGAAAGACCCAGGCCGGCCGGCCTTGGTTCATTGGGCCGGCCGGCCCAGACCTTTTTTAGGTCGGTTCGACCTCCCCTTTGACCGAGGGTTCCCTGAGGCTATTTAAAGACCCCTCCCCAAGGTTCACGCAGAGATCAATTCGGGAGACGACGCCAAGGAGCAGAGAAGATAGAGGGACACCTCTCACAGAGCCGAGGGTCGTGCTAGTTGTCTAGGGTTCGCCCTAGCCGACGTGGGAACCTTGCAAGGAAGATCACGTCGGAGTTCTGGAGCTAGGATCATCAAGATCAAGGTAGGGCCCCGGTTGTGATATTGTGATGTACTATCATTCATGGTGAAGTTATTTGTGTTTCCGAATGTTTAGCGACCATGTTCTCCTCTTTCGATTTCGTTCTTTTCTTTGGGTTCGCTTCATCCTAGATCTATTATCTAGATAGATCACTTAGCATGATCTTGTAGTCATGGTGGCTAGCGGTTCATGGCGGAACTACCAAAGGGGGTTCGACTTGCTTCAGGGTATCTTGTTGAAAGGGGTGGCGTCGTGACAGGCCGTTGCCACTTAGTAGGTAGGGTATCGAGGGATCGGATTGGAGATTTTGGGTTTAAAGAGGCTTTTCATTGAGATTCACATCTATCTTACTTCACTTTATCTAGCTAGAACTACAACATATGCATGATCTAGGTGATCTAGATTGGTTATCTCTAACTTTCTCTTGCTACCTTCGGTTTTTATCGAGTTTTTAGTAGATTAGATTCGTTTTCACCATCTCATACAAAGGAATCTCTATGCTAGTAGATTGTTTCTTGTCTCTTTGGTTCCGTGGATTGATAAACCTTGGGGGAATACTCTAAGGGAAAAGCTACACGAAACCATGCGCTTGCGGTATACAAAATCCGATGAAATCCATCTGGCTGTATCATGAGAGGCCAACACGTTGAGTTGGCCAGTAAAAAAAATTAATCACGAGAGGCCAACACATTGAGTTGGCTAGTAAAAAGAGAGAGATAATATATGAGAAGCGAGACAGCCGATGTGTGACCATCGACTCAAGATGTTTTAAACAGTTACGAGTTTCAGGTTAACAGGCAATACTAAATGTTTCTTGAGCCTATCTATTAGTTCAGGGATTCTTCTATGGCATGGATGGCTTCTGTGCGGATGGCGTCTGCTCGTGCTATGATTACTTCATCATCCTTGTCATCGCCTGTTACTATCTGCCTACTCAAGGTTCTTATCTCTGCAAACTTTGCTTGTATCTGCTCGGCTATTTCTTGGGTTTCTTGCTTGGAGTTTGCAATAGAAGCTTCCTCGGCCTAGATGAGTTTCTTGGTGGTGCGGACCTTTTCTTCGAGTTCTGCCAACTCTTTCTTCAGGAGGTCGAGTCGGTTCATGTTGGCAGACACGTTAGCTTTGATATCTAGAGTTGCTTTCTTCTGGTTGAGGGCCTTGCACTTTTGAGCAATGTCAGCTTTCAGAGAGGCTTGAGAACGACGTGCTTCTATTCTTTGTCGTGCTCTATTCACTTCTACCCGGATGAATGGAAGATTGCTGGCTGGCCAAAGTTTGATTTGCAGCGGCTCCGGGAGTTGGGATTCTATTTGCTCAAAGATGTTTTTTATTTCGCTAGAATCACCAACTAGAGCAGTAATTGGGGCAGAGAGCAGACACTTGATATTCTGAAGCTGATTTGTAATTGTAATCGGCTGCTGTTGTGGCTGCACTTCTGCGTTTGGTGCATTCAGACCCATTGATGTTGGGTCAAAGGAGAGCAGGTCTGAATTGTTGAAGCCCTGCCGATATGTTGAAGATTAGTTGGGAGCGAAGTGCATTAATGGAGTGATCAGCTGATTTAAATCGGCTCACAAAGTTACCTGTTCTGAACGAGAAGTGATGATCGGTTCAAGTGCAGCCGATCCAGTTGGTTTGGAGATGACAACAGGGGCTTCGATTATGTCAGCCTGTTCGTCATGCACATCCGTCAGAGCATTGGAAGTTTCAGTTGCTCCAGTGTCAGCTCCATGAATGATGACTTCGTGTTGTACTGAGCTACTAGTATTAGGGATGTCTTCAACTGCATCCTGGAAATAGGATTACGGTCAACCAGAATACATATATACGTAGTAAAGAAGAGGTTTTAGAAAGATGAGTTACCTGGTTGGTGTTAGATTCTGATGGACTCGGGGAAGCTTGTGTTGACTTCTTGATAACCCGCCTCGTGATCATCTTCCTTTTCTTAGTTGGGACTCGGGGGGGGGGCAACACTTGTAGAGGTTTGTCTTCGTTTAGAAGCCAACTGGAGTAAGTCTGGCTGAACAGCCATTATTACTTTCTTCATTGATGGTGATCCCTTGCAAAAGAGGACATCAGGAGCAGTTGGAAGAAAGTGGAATGGTTCCTCATTACTAGTCACGGGTTCTGGATCATCTTGTTGCTGCAAGCAGGGTGAGCAGGATTAGTCAAGTAAAGGGATAGAGGATTCAAAAAGGATAAGTGTACAGATTCAGTATCTCTTCCTTGGGGATTACATATTCAGGATCAATTTGCTGCAGTCGAGGACCTAAAGCTTTTCTGAAAACATGAGTTTTCCACATTCCCCACCATGTGCAGAAGCCGATTGATGAGGGAGTAAAGGACAGATTGACTGGTATTGGTATGTGGAGGTTGTCAAACATGCTGTAGCATCTTGAACTGGTAAGACCATCAGGCAGATCGGCTCTACTCTCCACCAAGTGGTGAATATGGAAGTGGGGAGGGACTTGTCCTAAGCCAAATTGCCGAGCTGCTATGACTGGTTGATAGGTTTCATAGCCTGGTTTGATAATTCTATTGGAAGTACTCATGCCAACAGGGAGAAAGCCAGGTCGGATCATCAAGGAATATAGATGCCGAGTGCTGTCCTCATCGGCAAAACTATCCAGTCTAAAGGCAGTTGGGTTCTCAAAAGCTTTAGATTCAGTGAATGGAAAATAGAGGGGATTGTCTAGTCCTTTGTAGAAAACTCTGAACCAGTTTGCTACATCTGTTGAATTTAGTCTGTTGCCAGGAAGGCTGAATAGGGCTTGGCCATAGCTAGTGCATCTAATTGGCTTGCCGTTTTCGTCGGGAAAGGAGTTCTTGGTTAGGCTTTGAAAGTTTGGGATCTGATGCTGAAAGTAAAGTTGTGCCCATAACTGAATAAACCACCAAGGGCCTCCAGTTTTGAGTTTCTTTTGGTTAAGCAAGTTGGTTGTCATCAGGTGGAGACATCTGTATGTTTCTCCAAGGAAAAGTTTGCCTAGGCCGGTGCGGTTGCCATGGGCCAGGTGGTAGGCCAAAGGAAGGTAATTCTTAGTTGGAGCTAAGAAAGGGCCACAGAAGATGAAATGTTCTAACCAAAGATTTAAAAAGGCTGTGTGTTCCTTTAAAGTCACTGGACCTTTTGTTTTCATGTGCTGGTTCATGTAAGTGCCCCAGTTTGTGCAGTTTGCCTTGGATGAAAGTTTAAAGGGGACTTCTGCCATTTTGTGGGCAGCAGGATTGGGGGATCCAATGTCTAAACCAGTGATCATGGTGACATCTAGCAGAGTAGGGGTCATGGGACCGTGGCCAAAGAGGAAACAGTTCAGAGCATCAGACCAAAAATAGCCAATGATTTTCAGAAGGTTCTCATCTTTGTCAAGGGGTGATAATGATAAGCTAAGTGCATCGGCTATGTTCAATTCCTGCCACAAGGGCATATGAGTTTTTGCTACTCTGCTATACCATGTAGTCCAACTCTCAGGAGGATTAGGCCAGCCTCTTAAGCAGTCGGCCCAGAGGTTCAAATCAATGTTTTGACTTACGAAAGGAATCATATTTGCTTCACAAGAGATTAAATCTGTGGGATTTTCATAAGTTCGTGGGCCAAGACAAAAGGATTTGGGATTGGAAGGATGCGGCAGAAGGATGTCTGACACCTGAAGTTCAGAGATTCAGAAATTTACATGTGGTGTCATATTTCAGAGTTTAATTTGTTGGAGGCTCAACAAGCTGAAGAAAGTCAAAAGGGCAGGTTGAATATTACCTTTAGGCCGCAGATTGCCACATCGTTGGGTGCAGAATTCGTCGTCTGAGCTGCAGAATCCGCCATGGTTCAGATCTGCTGACTTAGGGTTTGGTTGTTTTGCGGGTTCTGATTCGAATTCTGGATGATTTTGCGAGTTTTTGCTTGAATTTATGGAGCGGAGTTCTTGAATTATTCTTGGACTTGGAGTGTCTATTATGAGTTGGATTTAGAGTGGAAGTTGTGTTTTGTTCTTATGCGGGTTGCTTCCAATTTTGAATTCCGTCGGCTCTTGGACATTAGTAAAGCCTGATGCGATGCCATCGGCTTTTTTGGGTGAGATCCAAACAAACGAGATGAAGATAAGACTTCATTAAAGATTGGATTTTTACAAGCAAGAAGCCGATTTGACAAAGGATAATTCCTTCAGCTTTACAGTCCTACTACTACTCTATTACCTACAACTACTACTCGTAGGCACCTAGTACCTACGACGCTTGGGGATTCGAGCCGGTGCATCTCCGCCATCGCTGTCGTCATCGTCGTTGTCGTCGCTGGCACCGTTGAAGGCGCTGCTGCCGCCGTCAGTCTCGGCGTCGTCGCTCCAGCTGCCGCAACTGCCGCTCTCTTCCTCGTTGTCCTCCTCAGAGGACCCAAGGAACCGGAAGGGCTTTCCTCCCATCGGCTCGTTGTCGCTGGAGGGGGAGCCAATCTCCTCTTCCGAGGACGAATCGGCTCCATCCCAGGAGAAGCCATCGTCGCTGCTGCTCTTCAACTCCTCCTGGAACAGGAGTTGGAGGTCTTCGCCTTCAGTCTGGGGCTCGTCGTCTTCTGAGGCGATCCCGAAGTCAAACTCCTTTGCATCCCAATGCAGAGGAGCGAGCGCCTCATATGCTGCCGCCGGGTTGTACTCCGGCGTCGGTTCCCAACTCTCTGGAATGGAGTCGAGGGAGGAGGCAGAAAGGTCTGAAGAAGAAGGGGAAGAAGGAGGGGAAGGAGAATGGCCGATGGAGTTGGAGCCGGAAGAGGAGGAAATCGCCATGGCTACTGGCTACTGAAGGTTGGGGTTTTTCTGTGCTACTCGACTTTGGGAGGAAGATGAGTTTGCTGTGAAGAGAGCCGATTCAGGATGAGATTAAATAGTAAAAAAGATGGAAGACGGATCGGCAGTTTCACATTCTACGAGGAGCCAGTTGCAGAGACGTTGCGTCTTCCTTGGTGATTGTAGCGGTTTTAAATGAGCATTAACGGGAAGATGGAGCGGCAGAGTGGTTTTGGAATTATCATTGCCAGAACCAGGGGGGCATGTGTTATCGCCATAAATTAACAGGGTTAATTAATAGGCCGAAAGCGAGTTGGGCTTAAAGTAGAAGTTTAAGAAGGCTTGTAAATCGTCTCCTGCGCGAGTATTTTGGGCCATGTGGGCCATGTATCTTTAGATTCAGTTTAGATTAGAGTCTGTTTTGGACGCGATTAAGTTAGATTGTTTCCCAAGTCTCCGGACTATAAATATGTACACTATGATATTCGTAAAGGAGGACGTCATCATGTTTTGCAAACAACAACTCTCGGCGCACCGCCACCCCTAATTCTAGAGTTTCATCCAAGTAAGCGCCATGCTGCCCTGATCGCTTCTTGCGATCAGGGCAGCATTGTTCTTGCCTTTACCTTGGTATTACTCGTATTGAAGCGTTTTTGATGGTGAGTAGTACTAGTTATCTTGATGTTCGTAGCATGGCTTTTAGTAGATTCATTATGCTTTTCTTGCTTACCATCTGCGAATATCATGTTCTCTCTATGCATTCATGCTTGATCTTAAGCTAATTCTCGTTACAGAGGATTAGTTGCGTAGAGTTAACACCTTGCTTCTTTTCTATCTAGTAGATCCAATTTGTTACGGTTTGTTTTTATTTTATAAGGATTAGCTCAATATCTGCTAGGTTAGGCCCTGCAAACGGATTGGATGTTCCGGTGATGTAATAGATGCTTTATTTTATCCTTAATAGGGATTGTTCTGGGAAACGGCTCTTGCTAGTTCTTAGGCCTCTGTTTTTTGTTATGGTTTAGTTATCTGTTATGTTCGCTAGGCTTAGTTACGTGTAGGATGTTCCGATCTAGTGGTGAAGCTTTTACTGTCGTGGATCAGATCCGCTAGATTTAATTGAAGCAAGTTTCTCATAATTATTTCCTTTATTCATCAATATCTGGATAGATGCAGATACAATCTGACACCATGACTCGATCGGTTCTTTGAAAGCCGATGCAAGAGTCGTCCCGGGGAGCCGACCACGGTCGGACTAATGTTTACACATGTTTGTGCATGCAGGCAAATCGTTTAAAGCACGTTTGCACCTTCCTGATCAGGTATAGGTCAGGTGGCACGCCTTACATTCTCCGAAATCTTCGGCGTGTGCCGGATTGCAGGCTGTTGTCCGAGGAAGCAGTGCATGCCAGCGCCCCAGTGACCTCCCGGCTCTTCGTGTTGCCTGTCGCTACTCGCCGGTGGGTTTTGACCGACAACACTTACGCCCTTGAGAACCCAGAACATCCGGGGCGTACAAGGGTCAAGAGAGTGGTTCCGTGGAAATATGGTTTCAGAGATTACATCGATACATATAGAAGCCGGAATAGAAGGAAGAACGAGGAGCGACTACACTTGCAAAGGCTAGAGGAACAGGTCCTCTCACAAGATGACAGAATGGCAGATGAGGTTAGACGCCAAGTGGCCTTAGCAATGAGCCAGCAGCAGCAACAGCAAGCGGCGCCTGCTGAGCCTAATGTCGATGTGGCCGGCCTATCTCAACGTAAAAGCAGCTGTGTCTCCACAGGCCTCCCTGCCGATACGGGAATTGTCGCTATTGATACAACGGCCGAGCGGCACTATCCAGTGGATGAGATCACCGAGCGGACACCTTGTGCACTTCAAACTTGCACTAATAACTTAAGGTTCATGATTGCGTACGGTTCCGCCATGCCAACCACACCAAGCGAGTTGTACCATGGGCAGGAGATCCCGGCTAGATACGCTAAAGTTGGGGTCGAGGAGGTGTGAAATGATTATTAGAATCTCGAGCTCGATATTCTTGGAGGTGACGGGGAGACAACACTAGCAGACACCGCTCAAGGTTACATCCTATGGGACATGTGGTACATCATCCTCAAGGCTACCGATCAGGGATCAAGTCCAGCATTGCCGCAACCCGCTCGTCATTCACCTCCTCCTCCACCGTCCCCGTGAGATGCCCAGAACACTCTCCTTCATCTTCATCTCTTGGGCAGCCGTTGACTACTCCTGCCTCACCGCCATCTCCTGGCTCACCCCCTCCACCACCACCAAAGAAGCGAAAAAAGAAGGAGCCAGAGAATCAGGAAAAACCACTGGACCCGGCAAAATTAAAAAAATTTATTGGAATGAAGAAAATGAATAGGAGAAAGTTCATTGACAAACCGCTTTCGGACTACGATCGCTCAATTAAGAAATCATACGACATGAGGAAATCAAGGTCGTCATCAGCGTCCGATGTTCCACAGCTCAGGGCCCAATAGAAACAGTCAATACAACCCCTAGTTGTTCTAAACTAGGAACAACAAGGCTTTCTGGGGTTCTTGCAATCATCAAAGCTCACTACTGATCAGATAACAGGGGCTTCGAATCAAGATCCGGATCCGCTGAAAGATTATCCGATAGCTCAAGTGGTGAGATGGCCATATAAGGAGGGCACTAGCCTTGTCCCCCCAGAGATTGTGTAGTTGCTTCCAACGCAAATGTGAAGCTTACATGACTTGTACATGAAGGCGATGAGAGATTGCAACTTCATGCAGGGCGCAAAGATTGGAGATGAAGATTTCTGTCGTGGAGAGGCCATCATATGGATTGATTGGGAAGAAGTGTACCAACTATACCATCAGGACTTCCTCGACATCTCTATCGTCACTTTGTGGCTTCTGTAAGTGTGTTCTTTAAATCTTGTTCATTACCATATATAACTAAGGATGGAGATTCCTTAATTCATTATGTATCCCGTAGGATGGAGATTCAAACATGTCAGAAAAAAGGGTATTACCACATCGGCTTTGTGGACCATCGGTTGTGAATTGCAAGAATCTCCACAGCAATCCTGTAGAAATATTAAAAAACTTGTACAAGTACATAAGCGTTCAACATTACAAGACTTACATTATATTACCGTACAACTTTACGTAAGTCTTTTCTGCCATGTAACTATTTTAGTTCTGTATAACTGAATTTTATTAACCGTACATGAAATCTTACAGAGATCACTGGATACTAGTTGTCATATTTCCAGACAAGAGCTTAGCAGTTGTTATGGACTCTTTGCGGAGAGATCCAGACCAATACAAAGACATGAGCAACATGGTGAACAACTATCTTTATTCGTCTGGGTTCATGTTCAGGGTTTGGAAGAAATTAGTTCGAAAGCATAGTGGCAATTTCAGTGCCGAACTAAAATGGAAGAAAAACTTTTCGGTACGGATGGGATTCTACTTTATTTGCATGTTCCATATCCTTTAATATATATGTATACATTGATAGAAAATTACTTCATTTATTTCTCTTAAAGTGTCGTAGGCAGGCGCAAGGAACTAATTTATGCGTATACTATGTTATGGAGAATGTCCATGGCCTAATAGGTTCTCAAAAGACCGATACCGCATGGCAGAAGAAAGTAAGTAAAAACATTATCTTAGTTGCATGCAACTCATTTTGTAAATTGTTCTAATCAATATTCTCATTTTCCCACAGCTTGATGCAATGCATGATACACTCATACCAGAAGAAAGGATCTTGGCGATTCAAGAAGCCATGAACGGATTTATTGTTCACGAGGTCCTGGAAAGGATCTTGGCGATTCAAGAAGCCATGAACGGATTTATTGTTCACGAGGTCCTGGACCCGGTAGGACTTCTACTATGATGGCGTGTCAAACATACATAATAGAAGTAAATATGACAAAATTAAGTAAAACTTTTATTTCACTTTGTATGTAATTGACTTTTGTGTTGCACTTTGTATGTAATTAAGTATATATGTATGTATCTAAGTATATCTATTTATGTGTATGTAAATATATATATATATATGAACTCCATTAATATATATATATATATTCATTTATGTAATATTAGTTCTTAATATTTATCATATATATAGGAATTAACATTGTATATGTGAAGTCCTATATATATGATAAATATTAAAGACTAATATTATATAAATGAATATATATTTATATTTATATTAGTACATTTCATACTCCACTTGTACTCAAACATAACGAACAAATAATTATGTACAACGAACAAAATATTAAACATCACGAACATCTAATTGTATATGGTAAATAATAAAAAATAAATATCACGAACAAATAAGTTAACAAGGTCGAACAATTTTATATATGAGGTTTAAGAATAGAAAGCAATAAAGAGGAATAATAAAAAAATATAAATACAATGAATAAAAAAGAAATAAAAATAACAATTGGAAGGAAAGAAAAATAGAGAAATAGAAATAAGATGGAAAGTATTCAACTTAGCATTAGCAAGGAAGAGAAATGACAAGAGGAAATATACTATAGACTTGTCAGTTTCCACCACCACATCGGGCAAACTTGCATGTGCACATTTTCCAACCGTGGGCTAAAAGCTGTAGGCTGCCGCTGCATGCACTAAATTAATTAGTGGGCTAATTGTTTATTTCGGCCCACGCGCATGCTTCAGGCGATGGATCAGTATATTGTAGCCCGCGCGATGTATATCCGTGGTGGACGGGGCAAACCCACTTAGTCCCCATCCGCACATCGTCTCCCTCCGTCAGCTAGGGGTGATAAAGGGTTTTGAAATTTGGCCTAGAGAATCTAAGGATCGGATTTTAAAATGGTCGGGCTCTAATTCTATATAATTTTGAGTTAAGGATCATGCTAGGCTCTAAAGAGGTCAATAGGGCCATAGCCCATTACCATCCCTACCGTCAGCAAGCGGGAGGCGGGGGCGACACAGAGGCCCATGGAGGCGGCTGGGACATTCACTGGGGGTCAGGAACGCACAGCCATGGAGACGACTCGAGTGCTCTTGTGATTTTTCTTTTTATGAAACACGAGTTATAAATCCCCTGCACCCGCTGGTGCAGGCATGGCCGAACGTGTGATCCACCAGTCCAGTCTCTGCTAGGACCATCGGATCTTCGAGCGGCTCGTGGAGTGGGGCAACAGTGGTAGAATAGCAGCAGCAACACTTGAACAAGATCAGCAGCGGCCGAGGAGGCGCAGCCCCAACATAGGGATGGGGGAAGCGAGCGGGGCCACGTTGTGGGTAGTACTGGACTGGCAGATCTATCTATCGCGCATCCAAGTGGCGGCCAACGCATCGTAGAAGGGATGCGCCATCTGCAGGTGGGCCTACGAACAATGTTTGTATTCCTCCTCGAGCTTGTGATGGCAATTGGTTTTCGGGGTTAGGGGAGAGGGGCTTCCGGGGTGGTAGGGAAGCGGTGGCAGGTTTGCGGGGCAGCAGCGGCGGCTTGATAACTGATGGGCTTGGACTGGGTCGGGGAGTGGCGTCTCTTCCGACGTGTTAGAAGGATGGGGAAAGAGTCAAGGAAGAATGGATAAGGAAGGAAAAAGGAAGAAAAAAAGAAAAGTAAAGGATATAAAGAAAATGAAGAGAGGAAAAAGAAAAGAGATAGTTTAATATATAATTAAATCTATTAGTCACTTTTGTTGCAAATGAAATTATATTATTATAAACTAAAACCACGTTGTAAATTGTAGAAAAACATAAAATACGTCTATAAATCAGACAAAATAGCTAGATGCATATATTGGGTATTTATCATCTTCATGTAAGCTGTTCTGCTCCCTTAATCTAAAAAAAATGTAAGATGTTCTGCCACTTGTTTTTTTAAAATGGCTTCAGCTCTAACAAGAGAATTCACTAGAGAAATCATAACTCGAGCTATTTTTTGCAGAAGCTGAAGCCCCCGCTAACCTGGCCCTTAGTTCCCTCTCCATCCATCTTCTAGACTAGATAAACAACATTGATCATGGTGGACATTCATATTGCAGATAAAGTAGGATATAAATTCCAAAGCTTTAGTATAAGTGTAGATTATGAATTGTTGCATCAAGATTGTTGCGTCAGCATCAGTAGAGTTATGGAATTGTTGCTTCAAGATTTGTGTCCCCATCTTTATTTTTTTTTGAAAGATTGATTTGTGTCAACATCATCTGTGGGTTTTGTTCAACACACCTACTTTATGAGGAAATTAACAACCATGTGGCTCTGGCAGTGCATGGTCCTTGCATTGGGCAACTACTAGTACAAATAATGTCCAACGCGACATGCGTGAGCGCATTTCCCAGGTTCACCACATATACACTTCTCGCTCATATCATAGGGTAGAGTGACCCTTGCCTCTCTCTTCTTACTGGCTCAGTCGCTGATACATCTTTCACTTCAGCATGGGGGGCAGGCGTTCTTCTGTTGCGGTCCTCCTCCTCACACTTGCGCTCTGTGCCGGTAGCATTGCTACGGTGGCGCAATTCCATCCGTCCGCCGACAAGCGCTACATGCTCGTCGAGTTGCAAGCCGACGACGGCATCCGGAGGGACCGGCGGACCAGGCTAGCCGTGAGGACAGGCGACGACGACGTGGCCATCCCCGGCTTTGCCAACGCGAGCAACCACTGGTTCGCCATCACGGGGAGCAAGAGCCTCCTCCCGCACGGCAACAGCTACCGCCGCGACATCCTCGGCCTGGGCCTGAGCAATGTGCTTCGTGTGCTGGTGAATAATGGCACAGACTAGGGGACCTGCTGCTCAGGCCTACTCATTCAATTCGTTTGAAGAATAATAAGCTGATTAACGTCTACTAGAATAAGCAGTAACCATTGTGTGCTTTAACTGTTCGTTGCTGATGTGATTTATGTTTTCTTTTGGCTTCTAGTTTATTTTTTCCCAACTGTGTTACTGCTTTCTATGTTATTCCGATCCACTTCATTTTAGAGGATTATTGTGCTTGGATGAGCTAGATTGTTTACTTGCTGAGTTCATGTGGAGTCATGCTTGTTGCTACTAATTCATTTTAAATCAGAACAATATGAAATGGGTATCAAAAGTTTTCTAAATCCTTAGCCTATCTATTGGTATGATATACTTGTTAGTTATTCAGATCCAATTGTTTTGTGTTCATAATATTTGGTTACTTGCATTTATGCCTATTATTCTTGAATAATTAAGATTCAAATAGAGTAATAATAGATATGTTACATTTTTAGAAAAATTTGGTACTAGTTTCATATTATTTTGATTTAAAATGAACTAGTTTTGATTTCTTAGATCTAAATAGATTTTTTTAAAAAAAATACAAAACCACCCTAAGGGCTAAATTTGTCCAGTATTAATAGTTGGATGGCTTTTGTTGCCAAGTTTTGTAGTTGAAAGTTAAAAATCGAACTTTTACGATAGTTCGAGGGTGTAAATCGGACTTTTTCTTTCTAAAAATATAATCTATCTATACTCACTCTGCTTGTCAGTTATTCAGTTCCAACATTTTTATGTTCCTAGTATTTATTTGCTTGTGGTTTTGTTTATTATTTTTGAATAAATAAGCTACAAATAGAGCACCAATATATAGGCTACTTTTTAGAAAACTTTTGATACTAGTTTCATAGTTTTAATGTAAAAATGATACTAGTTTCATAGTTCTAACTTTGAAACCATCCAATGGGTCAAAATTATTCGGTTTCAACGGTCTGATGCCTCTCTTTACTCGGTTTCGTAGTTAAAAGTTGAATTTGAAAGTATAAACTGGACTTTTCCATCTAATTTATAACTGTAAAAGCTAAGGAGGAAGCCTTTGCTAAGAGGTTTATATGGGCCGCGAAAAAAGCTAATGCTGCTGAGGTTTACATGTATCCCCACTTCTTCCTAAAATTTAAGCATTCTAATTCTTTTTTCACCTTCAAACTATCTTTAGTTTAGCTAAGCTTATAGAAAAAAATAATGATATCAGTTTAGTGCTATTGTATCCATTATGAAATATATTATTGCAGTGTACTTAACATCTTTGATTTTGTAGACTCTTATATATATATATATATATATATATATATATATATATATATATATAGGGTCCCACTATTAGAAGCCAGGGCTTCTAATAGGAAACGGGAAGCCCCAGCCAACCAGGCGGCATTGCGCCCCCGCGCGGCACCAGCCAAACCAGAGGCCCGCGCGGGGACCTCTAATTTACGGTCGACTGTAAACTGGCTTCTGTATGGTCGATTTTGTAAGCACACGTGATTCCTTCCGTCCGGCCAATCCTAGCATGTGCCCAGTGCTTCAGTCCGCACCATCTCCAGAGTCCTAGATGCTCACGTCACCTTGTCTCGCTTCCCCCTCTCTAGCAAAATGATATATAGTGCTATATTTATATATTATAAAAAGGACTAACCTAATCTATACAAATAAATAACTGAACCAGACTTATACAAACAATTCTAAATAAAACTTTTAGAAACAAATTTGAAAGAAAAAACTCTAAACAGAAAGCTTCCATAAAAGTTTGGACTAGAAAATTTTGAGATCAAAAATTTTTGGAGAGAAAAGTCGTGGTGCAATATTTTTGTACAAGAAAAAAACTGGAAGCTAAAAAAGTCCAATCAAAAGATTCTGAGATACAGAAATAGGAGATAAATGTTTTGACACAAAATTTTAAGATAAAAAAATTTAAAAGAAACAAAAAAGTTGAAGACAAAAAAATTAGAACACATAAAAGTTTGGACTAGAATGTTTTGACATCGATAAATTTTGAAGAGAAAAGTCGTGGTGCAAAATTTTTGTACAAGAAAAAATTAGAGAGCCAAAAAAAGTCCAAGCAAAAGATTCTGAGATTGAAAAATTGGAGATAAATGTGACACAAAATTTCGAGATAAAAATTCAAAAGGAATAAAAAAGGTTGAAGATAAAAATTAGAACACATAAAATTTAAAAAAGAAAATGTGAAAATTGAAGCCGGGAAGAGCACAGTACATATGTAAAGCGGAGCCACTAGCACCGCCACGAGCGCGGGCAGCGCGTCGACCGCGTGGAGCGCTCCGTGCCGTCGACCGCCAAACCAGCATGGCGGGCCCGCGCCCCTGCGCGCCATGCGTCCCGGGCACCCCTAGTTTCTACGACATTAGCACAAGACTTCTAGGACGCGTGGACCGACCCAGCGCGTATGCATGCCGAGGCTAGCAGGACGTGGCATAGGAGAGATAAAGGTGACTGACCCATGCATGCAATTATTTTTGTGTCTTTTTCTGCAATAATTTTTCATTCGGATATTCAGTTCTCAAACGGTTTTCACCACTAGATTACTAGTATTTTTTTGCATCATATGAGATCCATTTAAAATATTTTTTATAATTTTTTTGAAATTTGAATCTAGGCATCATAGAAGCTCATAGTTATAGTCATATATGTTTGCAGTCATAGAAACATACGTACAGGGGCGCACATTCCCTCTAAAATTTGAAAATTGAACTATAGAAAAAATATGTAGCATATCATAGAAATCTGTACATATGACCATATTTATAGCTATTGATGTATCTATCTTGAAACATGGCTATATTTATAGTCATTGATGTATCTGTCCTGAAACATGGCGTAGAACCATATGCGTGCAATCATATAAACATATGTGTAGAGGCAAAAGTTATCTCTAAAATTTGAAATTTCTATTATAGAAACCATACCCAGAGGTTCCTGCGAAACATGGAGATAGAAACATATACCCGAAGTATCGGTGATGTCGATCGGATGTCCGAACATGTCTACCCGGAGTATCCGGACAATTGTATTGTGAAGTTTAAAATTGGAATCTAGTCACCACGTGAGATCAATGCCTTTTTGTTGGAATTTTAAATTTGAATCCATCTACTATAAAATCGTAGGCATATAAACCAATATTAGCGGGCGTAGCATATAAATTGGATGCGCTCAACTAGCATATAATCCCAGTGGCAACTAGCGTAGAATCGTTGATAAAAAACCTCCACGTGCAGGAATTTGAAGCGTTTCTGCAGGTAAGAATTTTTTATGATTAGTAAAATCTTTCATCTGACCTTGTTTTGGCAACCATAGAAGCTTTTAGATTTCAGTACATAAGTTTCAAGAATGCACTGATGACCCCAACAATTTGTTGATCATTTCAGATCATATAACCTTAGCCTAAGTAGCGTAGGAATACAATCCAATTTGTTCATGATTTCATATCATAGAAGCTTGACCGAAGTAACGTAGGAATACAATCCAACGATTTGTTGATGATTTCAGATCATAGAAGCTTAGCCAAAGTAGCGTAGAAATACATGCACGGATACTTCGCATAGTACCCCATCTATGGTAGAATAATTTATATGGTAGTATAGAAACGTATATCGAAGATGCCATGGAGGTATGTACATACACGCATAGAATGAGACATGACATCTTGGGATGAAAATTTTAAATTTCGAATCTAACTGGAACAAAAGAAAACTATGACCATATGTCATAGATGCCATAGAGATATGTCATAGAGGAGCAGATTGGAGAGTTTCATGAGGCGGACGACCATCAGAGTGTTCCGCGGCCCTGGCGGTGCAGTGCAGAGGCGTGTCCCCCTTGCTTCTGGGCGTCGCCGTCGTCAGCAGGTCACTAAGCCTGCCATGGATCTCACTTGTGAACTTGAGGTGGCGCAGTAGGAAGCCGAGGGCGCCGTTCACCACCGCCGGGGAGGAGTCTAGGACCGCCGCACGCCACCGGGGAAGGGGCACCTTCACACCGCCGGGATAGGGGGATTGTTGAGTGCTGCCGCCGCACCCCAGCCAGAGGACTCCAACAAGCCGCCTCCGTACCAATCCACTCGATACCGCTGCAGCCTCCGCCTCTTGGACAGGGGCCACCGCCGACGCTCGATGCAGCTTGCAGGTGATGGCACCATGTCGTGCGGCCACCGCAACTGCACCTCCTTGCCGCTCGGCGCAAGCCGGAGGGGCAGCGCACCGCGGGGGGTGGGGGGATTGCCACGCCGCCATGGAAAGGGGATCGGGACCGCCGCACACTGCCGGAGAGGACACCGCCATGCCATTGGTGGAGGGCGCCAGTGGCCGGATCTGCTGGACCCGAGCTGCTGCCACTCCACCCCACTGCTCCTCGTGTGGCGCCCCTGCCACGCCGCTGCAGCCGGCTTGGCTGCCCTCCCCCGCCCGCGCCTCGCGTTGCATGCCCTGCTGGGCCCGCACGCCCAGCCTCCGCCGGTCGAGCACCTCGCCAGGTCGCCACGCCCTTCCAGCGCCGCCGTAAGCCGCCGTCCTGTCGGGCCCACACGCCTGGCCGCCACCGGATCCGCGCCTCCACCGGCCGAGAGCATCGCCAGTTCGCCACGCCCTTCCAGTGCCGCCACAAGTAGCCGCCCACCCTGCTGGGCCTGCACGCCCGGCCGCCGCCGGATCTGTGCCTCCACCGGTCGAGCACCGCACCGGGCCGCTGCGCCCTTCCAGCGTCGCCGCAAGCCGCCGGCGGGGGCGCAGGAGGCATGTGGGGGGGGGGGGAGGAAATTAGGGTTATGGGATGAGGTGGATGTGTTTATATATGCCTGGGTCTGGGCTGGGCTCAATGGGCCGGTTAGTTGAGGAGTTGGTTCGGCCCAGAAAGCTAGTTGGTTGGTCGGGGCTTTCATTTCTTATTGAAAGCCCTAGGCTCCTAATATATATACTCTATATATACATGTATATCTCATCATATATTACGTATCTGATCCAACGAAGAGTATGTACATGGAGTATGTGATCATAATTGGACATCTGTGATAGTATATACATTAGGTATGTAACCATACATAATATGTGGACATACTTATTTTATATACTAATAATAAGGTATAATCATATATATTTAAAAAAAGGACTGCTTTTGAAATTTTCATGTATATACCTTTGAAGTATGTTAGAATAAGTATATGAACATACTCAAAGTGATAAATGAGTATGAGAACATACACACGGTGGAATATTGATGATGAGAGTAGCTACACGTATATATCCTGATAAATTTTCTCGAATCAATGCTTATGCCGTGGAATGTACGAATATCTCGAATGCCTATAAGAAAAATATAAATATGAATGAATGCTTGTATAATTAAATATCGTCATCTGTTGGTCATCTGTTTGAATAAAACTGGAGCCATCCTCAAATCTGTCTCCATAAAGGAGCCGTATCCATCTAAGGAAGCGCATTCCAAGCCTAAAGCCATATCTGTCCAAGGAAGTACAAGCCAGAAGTTTCCACAACTCTGTGGCATGCGAGGCAATCAAGCCCATGCTTGCGGCGATTAGAACGACACTGCTAGAAGCACTACCGGCCGCGTCTATAAAAGACGGTGCTCTGCTGCATGCACAAGGCATCGGAGGAAGGCATTGGGGAAAGGCATCGCAAAGGCATCACGCACAAGCCAGAGCGAGAGTAGCTAGCAGGGAGAGTGTTCCAGTCCCTATTCAACACTGTATAATACATAGCCTAGAGAGTGTGTCCACTGTAACATAGCCGTGTTGAGGTGTGCCTCCTCTGTTCTTCCCAGTTCTTGGGGCTTCCCAAAATGAAAAGCTGTATGTAAGCCCGCTCGTGTCTTAATGGAGTAGCTCCCTTCTGTTACCCCTGTGTCTGCCAGCCATGTCCGTGCGTGGTATGAGCGCCTACGCTAGGGACCCTATAGGAGAAACCTTCGTGTTTGATGGCTCTTTTATGTGGCCGTGTGCAGCTAGTTTGAGAGCTGGTGTCCGCGGAGAAGTGTTCCCTTCGGGTGGAACTGCCTAGGGAGACGGCAGGATCCCGCGCCGTTTCGGCTGTGTCCGTAGATGTCCGGGGAGCGGAGAGGCGCTAAGCCTTTATGGCCCAGGAGCGCGCTAGAAGTGCGGTGAGTACCGATTAGGACTTTTACAAATAGAGAGACAAGCAGCCCGGCAGTCGTGTTGGCCTCGCCAGCCCGAGAAGAAGATCCTGATATAAGAACCAAAGAAGTGCTCTAACGAGCATGGCTAGTTTTGACGGAGCTCTAACGAGCCAGTACATGTCCTTTTACTCCAATGCAATGCAGTAGTCACTACTACAAAATAGGCCTTTGTTCCAAGCCATTTGTCCCGGCAGCCTTTGGGCCCGGGACAATAGGTGACTTTTATCCCGGGTCCAACTGCTAGCTGGGCTAGCGGGGGGCACAGGGGCATTTTGTCCTGGTTGGAGGCACCAACCGGGACAAAAGGGTGGCCTTTTATCCTGGTTGGTGGCTCCAACCGGGACAAAGGCCCCCCTTTTGTCCCGGTTGGTGTCTCCAACAGAGACAAAACTCCTTGGCCCCCTTATCCCCTTCCCTCTCCCACCGCCCGAGCCATTCAGCTCACTTGTTCTTGCTGTTCTTGGCTCGGGAGGGGAGTTCTTGCTCATTTCTTCACCATATTTGTGAAGATCTTTGATTCCCCGTCCATCCATCGGCGCTAAAGGTTTGGGGCTTATATTTCTCTTCTTCCTTGGCTTGTATAGCTCATTTCATGTTTTAGAAATAGAGAAAATGTGTAGCTAGCTCATTTTGGACATTTAGATTGCATATGTAGGTGTGATTTTCTTTTAGATTTAGATGAGTATGTGGATAATAGAAATTTTTACAATGAGTGTAGACACTTCATATGATGTACTTGTATATATGACCATATTGTGGATAGTTGATTTTTGTATTCATGAATGAATTAATGAAATGAGTATATTAGAATTTTTTGTATTATGAATGGAATATTTTGACACTCTAGTGATGTATTTATTCAAGCTCACATTGAACCATCTAGAAGCTAAAAAAATCTTTATTTTGAAACAAGTATATGTCGTTAATCTCCATCCAACGGTGATGGCACTACCTTTCAGGGATACACGATGCGCTATAAGGACGTCGCGAATCGGCTGGTCACATCACCAGCACTTCCGATTGATACTAAGACAGCATTTGACGCAGTCAGCATGGCCGTTGTTATACTGAGAGCATATCAACGAGCACGCTGCCTGTGCCAAGTGCTGTGTTCCTATTAATCGTAAATATTGGTGCTGCGACTGGCCGATTGGTGATATCCTTGTACTGCACCGTGTCCCCCCGAAAGGCAGTGTCATCACCGTAGGGTCGAGGTTAGTGACATATACATTTTTAGAAATAAAGGTTTTTTTTTCTTCTAGAGGGTTTCTGGATATTGAAAAGAGTGTTCTCCTGGAACTGAAGGGTGTCAAAGTAATTAGAAGTTATAGAGATTTCTTTCAATTAATGATACATTTCGTCTTTTTTATATGATTTCATTGTTATTTGCAAGATTTATTAGTCTGATCATTGTAATTGTAATAGTAAATAATATTTGCATTGTAATGGTAAGAATTTATAATTTTGTGGAAAATAAAGGTATTTTTCAGTAAAATATGGCTTCAGCAGCTGGAGGGAGTGGCGCCGGTGGGGGTGATCGTTGTCCTTCTGGAGAGAAGGGCACAACTCGAGTAGGTCGTCGGTCCAAGAAACGTAGTGCTTTTCTAGGGCAGCGCTCCGTTATTTGGAAAAAAAATATAGAGAATGCGTGGCAAGGGACGAGGAACCTCCGTTTGATCTTGAGGATTTATTGCGGTGTTACGGTTCGCGACCACCAAACTCGGAGGTTTCAGCTCCGCCATCTTCTTCTGTGCCAGCAAGAAATCCGTTAGAGCATTCTGCGTTCCAACGCAAGGACGGTTGAAAACCTATGTGTTGTTGTCCGAATTTTTAAGTTTCATGTTGAGTACTCCTTTGTTAAGTTCTGTAAGGGATTAAGTACTCCTTTTAATTAATCAAGATGTTATGTTACATTTAGTTATTCATGTTATGTTAAGTAGACATATATTCATTTTTATTAATGGATTAAGCAGATCTTTTAATTATTCATGTTATGTTACATTTAGTTTAATTTAGGTTTGATATATTTTATTTATTAAATATGTGTAAAGAATTCAAATCGATTTCTTTAAAATGCAGATGGACCGGCAATGGATGTACAATGCTGACCGACGTTCAAAAGAATTCATTGATGGCCTGCATTATTTTTTGTCTGTGGCTGAGGCAAATAAGCATAATGGTTTTATGTGCTGTCCGTGTGTTCATTGCAACAATAACAAGGATTACTCATCTTCAAGAATCCTACACAGCCACATTTTCGCAAATGGTTTCATGGAGAAGTATGTTTGTTGGACGAATTACGGAGAACATGGGGTTACCATGGAAGACAATGAAGAAGAAGATTTTGACGACCACTTTGCCGAGAATGCTGGAATCGGTGCAATCGATGACGATATTCCCATGGAAGAGCCCGAAGTAGATGTAGCAGAAAATGATCCCAGCGACGATCTGGGGCAGGCATTGCACAATGTGCAGGCAGACTGTGAGAGTGAAACGGAGAGGTTGAAGTTCCAGAAGTTGTTAGAGGACCACCGTAAGTTGTTGTACCTAGATTGTCAAAATGGATTGAAGAAACTTGGCACCACCTTGGAGTTGCTGCAATGGAAGGCGACAAATGGTGTATCCGACAAGGAATTTGGTGAATTACTCAAACTTGTTAAAAAAATGCTTCCTAAGGACAACGAATTGCCTACCACAATGTATGAAGCCAAACAACTTGTTTGCCCTTTAGGATTGGAAGTCCAAAAGATACATGCATGCCCCAATGACTGCATCCTCTACCGAGGCGAGTACGAGAATTTGGATGCATGTCCCGTATGCAGTGCATTGCATTACAATATTAGAAAAAATGATCCTGGAGATGTCGAGGGGGAACCTCCCCGGAAGAGAGTTCCTGCGAAGGTCATGTGGTATTCGCCTATAATACTACGTTTGAAGCGTCTGTTTAGAAATAAATATAATGCTAAGTTGATGCGATGGCACAAAGAGGAACACAAGAAAGACTCGATGTTGAGACACCCCGCTGATGGGTCGCAGTGGAGAAAAATAGATAGAACATACCCTGAATTTGATTTAGATGCGAGAAACATAAGGTTCGGTTTGAGTACGGATGGCATGAATCTTTTTGGTGAGATGAGCAGTGGTCATAGCACTTGGCCTGTGACTCTTTGTATGTACAATCTTCCACCATGGCTCTGCATGAAACGAAAGTTCATCATGATGCCAGTGCTTATCCCGGGTCCAAAGCAGCCCGGAAATGACATTGATGTGTACCTAAGACCATTGGTTGAAGAACTCTTATTACTCTAGGGCGATGAAGGTGTACGGATGTGGGATGAATACAAACAGGAAAACTTCAACCTACGAGCATTGCTGTTCGTAACGATCAATGACTGGCCTGCTCTTAGTAACTTGTCAGGACATTCGAACAAAGGATACAAAGCATGCACACACTATTTAGATGATACCGATAATATATGGTTGACTCACTGTAAGAAGGTTGTATACATGGGTCATCGTCGGTTTCTTCCCATCAGGCATGCGGTACGAAAGAAGGGCAATCATTTCAAATGCCAAGTGGACCACCGAACAAAACCGATGCACCGTAGTGGTAAAGACGTCTTCAACATGGTAAAAGATCTAGAAGTTATTTTTGGAAAGGGATCTGGTAGCCAACCTGTTCCGAACGAAAACGGAATGGCGCCCATGTGGAAGAAGAAATCTATATTTTGGGAGCTACCATATTGGGAAGTCTTAGATGTTTGTCAGGCAATTGATGTGATGCACCTCACGAAGAATTTTTGCGACAACCTGATAGCATTCTTGGGAGTGTACGAAAAGACAAAAGATACAGTAGAAGCACATTAAGAATTGCAATGTATGGAAGAACGAGATGCCTTACATCCACAACAGCGAGATAATAGACGACAATACTTAAGTCCTGCCAGCTATACTCTTAGCAAGGAAGAGAAAGAAACCATGTTTGACTGCTTGAGCAGTATAAAGGTTCCATCTGGATACGCATCCAATATAAAAGGAATCTTAAATTTGGCAGAGAAGAAATTTACAAATCTCAAGTCCCATGACTGCCATGTGCTTATGACCGAACTTCTTCCGGTTGTGCTGCGGGGGATTCTGCCTGATAACGTCCGGTTAACCATCGTGAAGCTATGTGCCTTCCTCAACGCAGTTTCTTAGAAGATAATTGACCCGGAGAATTTGATAAAGCTTCAAAACGATGTGGTGCAATGTCTTGTTGGCTTTGAGCTGATATTTCCACCATCTTTCTTCAACATCATGACACATCTTCTAGTGCACCTTGTGAAAGAGATTGATATCCTCGGACCAGTATTTCTACACAACATATTCCCATTCGAAAGGTTCATGGGGGTACTCAAGAAATGTGTTCGTAATCGAGCTCGTCCAGAAGGAAGCATCACCAGTGCCTACGGAACTGAGGAGGTCATTGACATTTGTGTTGACTTTATTGATGACCTTAAACCGATTGGAGTCCCTGAATCGCAATATGAGGGGAGACTAACTGGAAAGGGTACATTACGAAAGAAATCTTATATCTGCTCAGATGATTTCTCATTCAAGAAAGCGCATTATACGGTTCTTCAACAATCATCCTTGGTTGACCCATATATCGAGGAACACAAGAAAATTCTGTTCTCCAAATTCCCGGAAAAGTCTGAGGCATGGATTACACGTGAGCACATGAACACTTTCTGCAGCTGGTTGCGGAAGCATCTAATGCATAACATGGATATAAGTGAACAACTATTCTTATTGGCTAGGGGACCATTTTGGAATATCTTAACATACCAAGGGTACGAGATAAATGGAAACACATTTTATACGATAGCCCAAGATAAAAAGAGTACCAACCAAAACAGCGGTGTTCGTATGGATGCCACAGACAATAATGGAAAAAAGGACACATATTACGGCTACATTGAAGAGATATAAGAGCTGGATTACGGTCCCAATTTCAAGGTGCCTCTATTTCGTTGCCAATGGGTTAAGCTATCTGGAGGAGGGGTAACAAAAGATGTGTACGGGATGACAATAGTTGATCTCAACAATCTTGGGTATAGAGATGAGCCATTTGTCCTAGCCCAGGATGTCGCTCAGGTTTTCTACATTAAGGACATGTCCAGCAAGCCAAAGAAGGGGATAAATAAGCAAAAGGATGAGCCTAAGCGACACATAGTTCTATCAGGAAAGAGAAACATCGTTGGAGTGGAGGACAAGACAGACTTGTCAGAAGAATATAATAATTTTGTTGCCATTCCACCTTTCGAAATAAATGCTGATCCATGCATCCTGCTAGCCAATGATGATGCTCCATACTTGCGCCATGATCATAATCAAGGGACATTTGTGAAGAGAAAGTCTGTTACCGCTAATCCTTCATGTACTTGAATTATTTTATATTATTGTATAAAAAAGTAATCGCAATTCAAATATTTTTATTATATATGTACTGTACAATTATACTATATGTGTTATATATATCATTTTTTATATTTTTCACTTAATTACCAGACTCAATTATAATTTTCATTCAATAATGGATTACTCAACTAATTTTATTTATTTCATGAAATTACATTCACATGAACACACTATACTCTCTCACTAACACACACAATCTCACTAACACACACAATCTCACTAACACACAAACACTATCTCTCAAACTCACACACTACTCATTAATATCATGAAATTGCTTAATTTTATGTAAAATTCACTTTTTAAACATTAATATCGTGATAGAATCCACTTTCTGTCGAAAAGCAACAGTTTCAAAAAATTCGTTCACCTAATATATTTTTGCATGGTCAAAATAACAAATATGATTTCAAAAAAGATAGATATTTCGTTGACCCCATCACTTGAATGAAAATTAATTATTTTTGTTGCGTGTATCAAGTTTATATAGAGATAAGAAATTTTGTTCCATAATTTTTGGAATCATAATTTTATTAACTAAATTAACTAATCAAAGCCTATTTTAAAAGCGAAGTAAAAAGAAACAAAAAAACATAAGATTTGGCGGGAATGAAGGAAAACGGCCCCTTTTGTCCCGGGTGGTAGATCCACCCGGGACTAAAGGTAGGCCGCGGGCTGGGAATTTTCCCGGCCCGCCCAAAAACACCTTTTGTCCCGGGTGGAGCCACGACCCGGGACAAAAGGCCCTTTTGTCCCGGGTGGTGGCTTCACCCGGGACAATAGCCCCCCCCCCCTTTGTCTTGGGTGAAGCCACGACCCGGGACAAAAGGGCCTTTTGTCCCGGGTCGTGGCTTCACCCGGGGACCCGGGACAAAAGGGCCTTTTGTCCCAGGTCGTGGCTTCACCCGGGACAAAAGGGGATCCCCCTATATATGTCCTTCTTCCTCCGCCTTCCTCCAACACTTGGGCACAGTTCTTGATCTGCGCCGCGCCGCCGTCGTCTCCCCTGCTCCCATCGCGCCTCCTGCTCCGCCGCCGTCCCCAAGCACCGTCGACGTCCCCCACCATCCCCGACCTCCGCCGCCTCCACGCCCCGGCCGCCTTGGATGACGACCCCGCCAGGCCGCTCACCGGTGCGCCGCCGTCCTCCCCCCGTGCCACCTTGTCTTCGCCGCCCCGCCCTCCACTCCGCGCGCGCCCTCGTCTTCGCCGCCCCCGGCGGCCTCCACTGCACGCCGTCACGCCGCCACCCTCTCCGCTGCGCGCCACCGCGCCGCCAGCTGTGCCTCGTTGTCCAAGGCCGCCGCCCTAGCTTTCCCCGCCCTGTGTGAGTATGGCCGCCGGCATTTTCTTTTTTCTTTTAAAATTTTATGTTTATGTAATTCAGTTTTATATTAACTAGAATTCAATTATGCATATAGATATTTTTAGAATTATATTATGGATATAGTGTTTTATTTATTATATATTAAGTAGAATTGATTTATAGAGACATTATTAGAATGCAATTATGGATATAGTGTTTTCTTTATTTATAGAGATATAGTGAGAATTAGAGAGAATTTATAGAGAAATAGAGAAGGAAATAGAGAATTAGAGAGAATTTCTTTTATGATGTATTTATTATTTAATTATGTCATTCAAAGACTTTAATTATCATATATTCATTATTTAATTATGTCATTCAAAGACTTTAATTTATCATGTATTTATTATTTAATTATGTCATTCGAAGCCTTTAATTTATCATGTATTTATTATTTAATTATATCATTCGAAGCCTTTAATTTATCATGTATTTATTATTTAATTATGTCATTTATATTACTTCTCGAGCTCTCGAACTCGCGCTAACACACAATCGTTTCCGATAGTTTCCAATCGTTACCGATCCCGACAGAATCGTTTCCGATAGTTTCCGATCGTTACCGATACCGACCGAATGGTTTCCGATAGTTTCCGATCGTTTCAGATACCGACCGAATCATTTCCGATAGTTTCCGATCGTTACCTTTACCGACCAAATCGTTTCCGATAGTTTCCTATCGTTACCGATCTAAATATGTGGATTATTTAGATAATTTTTTAAGAGTTTTATTTGTATTCATATTTTAGTTATGATGGACCCACGACACACAGATGCGGAAGACGAACAGTTCTTGTTGAATATGATTGCCGAAGGTCAAGGAGATGTCCCTGAACAAGCTGATGATGGCAGCAATAACGACATATATTTGAATATGTCCGGTGATGGAATTGAGCCACCATCTATTCAGGATGACGCTGCTGGTGAACAAAGTGCTAATGTACATATCACAACTATACTTATTTGTAGTGAAAATCATATTTTCATCTGAATCTATATGAATACTATGAATGTTTTTTTATAGCCATCTGGATCATCGTCGCAGCAGAAAAAAACGAAGCGAGGCCCGACGAAAAAACCGGAAGGGCGGTTCATTATAACGGAAGTTAGTCCAGATGGCGAACCGATCGCTCCAGAAGCTGCCGCCAAAAAATTCATAAGACAATCCGGATGTATTGTCAGGGACTATATCCCGATCAGCTTCAGGTTCTGGAAAGCTTCCAATCCAAGCAAGGAACGGGATGCGGTACCCAAAAGAGAAAAAGAATGGTGCTGGCGGGAGCTTAAGAAAAACTTCACGGTTCCAGCTGAATTCGAAGAGATATGCAAGCGCTGGACCCTGAGTAAGATGGCCGAACAGCTGCAATCATTCAAGAAACTTTTGACGAAGAAATATATCAAGACCGGGACCACACCCGTATTTACCGGCGAGCTCAAAAAGATCAGGGGTCACTGGGATGCATTTGTGGAATACAAGTCTTCAGAGCTTGGGCTTCAGAAGGTGCAGAAGGCCAAAGACAATGCCTCGAAGAAAGTATACCGTCACACTCTAGGCCAAGGAGGCTACAAGCTTGCAATACCCAAATGGGAGAAGATGGAGCAGGATCTGCTGGACAGAGGCATCCAACCTGCGACCATGAACTGGCCTGAAAGGTCAAGGACCTGGTTTTATGGTCACGGGGGAAGCTTGGACCCATTGACTGGGGACTGCATCTATGGGCCAAAGATCCAGCTAGCAACCCAGAGACTACAGTAGGCCATACAAGCAGCGGCCGAGGGAACATTCCAGCTAGATAGAGAGAGGGACGAGCTGACTTACGCCCTTGGGAATCCAGAGCATCCGGGCCGCACAAGAGGCAAAGGCGTGATTCCGTGGAAGTATGGGTTCAGGGATTACATTGAATCATATATAAGCCGGCAAAGAAGAAAGAATGATGAGCGGGAGCACTTGCGAAGGCTAGAGGAACGGCTCATGTCACACGATCAAAGACTGGAGGAAGAGGTTCAACGCCAAGTGGCCATAGCAATGAGCCAGCAATAGCAAGCGCAAACGGTGCCTCCAGAGCCTAATGTCGCAGCCGATCATATGTCTCAGCGGAAAAGCAGCTGCGCTTCCACAGACGTCGCCGTCGAGCCAACGGGGATCCAGGCCGCAGTTGAAGCGACGGCCCCGCAGCGATTTCCAGTGGATGAGATCACCCAGCGGACACCTTGTGACCTACAGACTGCCATTAAGAACCTAATGTTCACTGTTGCGTACGGTACCGCCATGCCAACCCAACCAGGCGACGTGTACCACTGGCAGCAAATTCCGGCAGGATATACAAGAGCTGGTGTGGAGCAGGTGTGCCAGGGTTGGGAGACGCTTGAGCTTGATATTCCTGGAGGCGATGGGGAAAGGACACTAGCAGAAGTCATTCATGGCTACATCCTATGGGATAAGCGCTACATTGTCCTAAAATCGGATGATCAAACACCAAGACCGGCATCTCAGCATGCCTCTCCAAGGCCATCATCTCTGCAAAACCCCCCAAGGGCAGCACTGCCTCAGCAAGGTTCACCGGCACATTCTCTATCACCATCATCTCATGCGCTGATGAACACTCAAGCGTCACCGTCGCCTCCATGGTCACCCCCTCCGCCGCCGGCAAAGAAGCAGAAACACCCGCCGGCAAAGAAGGTAGCTACACCGGCTAAGGAGCCTCCAAAGAAGAAGGAAAACAAGAAGAAAACCAAGGAGGCTCCTATTAAACCCTGGGACATGAACCTTGAAGAATGCGATCGGATAACTCAAGAAAGAGTTAAAAAGCACTTCAAGCCGAAGCCGAAGCCAGAGCCCGAGAAAGTGATAAATCCGGTAGATTTAAAATTTTTTAAGGGAATGTGCGAAGCAAATAAGAGAAATTCATTCTGAGAGATCCCCCTTCAGACTACAAACGCACAATTAGCAAAATTACTGAGAAAAAGAAGAGACAATCAAAGTCGTCGTCGTCCGACGTTCCACAGCTCGGAGCCCAAAAGAAACAATCAATAGAGCCTCTCGTAGTGGGACAGACAACGCAACAACAAGACTTTGTTACATTTTTGAAAGAATCAAACCTGACGGCGGCTCAGATTGTAGGGGGAAAAGATATTCCAAAGGCCGATGTGGTCATCAAATGGACGTATGAGCTGGGCAAATCTCTTGTACCCCCCGAAGTAGTGTCTGTGCTTCCAACGCAAATGTATAAGCTGCACCAGCACTACATGCGTGCGATGGCCGATTGCATCTTCATGCAGGGCGCAAAGATTAAAGATGATGATTTCTTGCGGGGGGAGGCCATTATATGGATAAACTGGGAAGAAATTTACCAACTATTGCATTAGGAGGACCTCGACATCTCTATGGTCGGCTTGTGGGTTCTGTAAGTATTTTACTCTCCTTACATATTGTTTTGCATGATCTCAACATACTGATCCCTTGATTTATTCGGTATCATGTAGAATGGAGATACAAACTTGCAGGAGAAAGGGATACTCTCACCTCGGCTTCATCGACTCAATTACTTGTAATTGGAGGATTCTACGCGACACTTCCGATGAGCTATTCCAAAACTTGTTCAAGTATATAAGCGTTCATCACAACAAGCAAATGATATTGTTTCCTTACAACTTTGCGTGAGTGATTCCTTCCGTCTAACTCTTTCTATTCTGTAATCGAATTGTTTAAACCTTAACTACCAAGAACTGCCTCCGTATAATCTTGCAGTGAACACTGGGTCCTAATTGTCATAATTCCCGAAAAGAGCCTACTCGTGGTTATGGACTCATTTAGGAGAAATCCAGAACAATACGAAAATCTTCTTAACATGATGAAAAAGTAATTCTACCACTACTCCGTCGATGACCGATAATTTGAATCACTTTGTTACTTGACTATAATTGTTCTAATCATGCATAGGATTTGGAAACAATTCGCTAAAAATCATCCAGGCAAATTTGACAAGAAATTGAAGATCAAGACAGATTTTGCGGTACGCACTTGGATGATTCGTTCCACGATTCATTAGTTTTATTATATATTCATGTAAATACCTGATAATATTAATACAGTAGAGATAATTACTACTAGCTACGTTGAAAAGCGACTTAAAGTTAATAACCATTTTCATGGAGTAATTTCCAAGTAGTCTGAACAATTTTTTATTGGTAGCCTAAAAAATTATCGTTTGATAGATGCCACGAAGTATCTATTTATTTGCAGCGAATTACGATGAAAGGTAGGCCCAGCCTCTTGAAAGCTCAATCAGTCTCTCAATAATATTGTATTAGCAATCTTCAGCTCAAGTCACAAATATGAAAAAAAAACTTGTTGAATCAGATTAATCATTGTGTATAAGGCGAATTACTCTGTTCGTCTATATAAATGTAAGTTTTGAAAATTATTCCTTATTCTACCAGATTACTCCTTTTGTCACATTTTTTTTCTTATGTGTATAGCCAATTATTCCTTGTTCTATAAACTATCACCACAAGACTATGGAAAACGAGCAAACCCGAAGAACAGCAACACGTCGTGCCTGCACATCAAAAGGAAATGCTATGGGCAGAACTAAAGGATATGTTCACTCTTCCTGAAGGAGTTGACCAAGAACTTGTGAAGAAATATGCCTTGAAAAAGATGGCCCTTGCCTTTGCAACTTTCAAGAAAAAGTTGTATATCAATTACATCAAGAAGGATAAGGAGCCGAACTGGGACAATCTTCCTCAGGTTAAACCATACTAGGAGGAGTTCAAACAATACAAACTATCAGAGGAAGCCCAAGAAAAATCCGAACAGGCCAAGGTGAATGCAGCAAATAAGAAGTACAGCCAACACCTTGGGGCTGCCGGGTACAAGAAGTCAGTTAAAAAGTGGCAGAAGATGGAGCAGGACCTTATGGATAGAGGCATCAGACCGACGACTTGGGATTGGCCGGATAGATCCAAGTGGTGGTTATTTGCTAATGGCGTGACACTAAACCAGTTGGATGGAAGTTTGGTCATGCCCGAGCATATGCAAGAAGTGTCCCGCGATCTAGTCACTGCAGTAGATGAGGCCCAACAAGGAACATTCCAGCCTCAAAGGGAGAATGATGAGCTGACAAGGGCATTAAAGAATCCGGAACACCCTGGACGAGCCCGCGGCATCGGCGTGGTCCCATGGAAAGTTGCTTGGGCCGGAGATTCCTCTTACAAGACTCACCGAAAGAGCAAAGCCGAACAGGAAGTGAAACTCCGTGCCATACAAGAAGAGATGAACAGGAAAGTTGCGTCCTTGGAATCTCAGATGGACGCTAGGGTCAATGAGGCAGTGCAGCTAGCTCTGAGCCAAAGGGGCACTGCTGGGTCGCACCCGGATGTTGTGATAAGCCCGCCCTCACAGCGACGCAGCAGCTGTGCATCCACGGCGGCGCCCGACGTACAAGCTGAACTGCAACCCCAGATTGAGCCAATGGCGGTAGATGACCAGAGGTATCCAGTGGATGATGTCACCATGCCGAGACCGTGCGAGCTTCATGTGCGAGCAAGGAATATATCCATTCATGTCGCATACGGGTCAGCCCTGCCCCTGAATCCTTCTACTATAATTTGTGGAAGGCCGATACCCCCTGGCTACACCTCCGTCACAGTCGAGCAGATAGTTGGAAACAATGAGGATCTTGAGCTTGACTTCGTTGGAGGGGATGGAGAGAAGACATTGGGAGACGCACTGCACGGGGTCGTTCTATGGTGCAAAGCCAACATCAAACTTACTGCAAGCACAACGGCTAAAGTGCAGACCGATCGCCCGTCTCCGCGGCCTCCCTCACCGCCGTCCCCACAACCATCTCCTTCACCACCGTCTCCACCGGCGCAAAGGGCCACGAGTACTCCAACTCCTCCTGCACCAGAAAAAGGAAAGAAAAAGACAGCATCCCTCCCAGCGGCTGGACCCTCAAAGAAGAAGCAAAAAATGGTCGAAAGAAAATTGACCTACGAGAAGACCGCTGAGGAGTTGGAAGAGGACACTGCTCGATATATAAAAGAACAGTTGAAGCCTAAAGTCCCCCCGCCGAGGGAAAATGTACCTCTAGAATTAGGGAAAAAGCTTCTCGCGAGCCTAGACAACCCACAACAACCGAAAAGCTTACCCTCGGACTATGAACGTACTCTAACAAAGGCACACAATGTGAGAAATATGAAGAAAAAATATGGAAAGACCATTCCTCAGCTTGGCACACAACAAAAAGAACTCGAGCCCCTCCGGGTGCCAGGGTTGCCACTCCTACACCGGACGGACGTACAACTCCAGGCGGACCTACAGGCCGCGATATTTCTTTCTGAAACTGGATTAATGCTAGAGAAGGCAACAGGGCAAGTGGAGGCGGAAATCCCTGTCGCTCCCGTTCTTACTTCATTCCAGCATGGAAAACCTTTTGTCACTGAGGAAGAGGAGAAAAGTCTAGGTACGCAGATGTTCATTTTGCATAGATGGTACCTGCGAATGTCGAATGACGAAGGGAAAATGTTTGGAGTCAAGTATCGGGACCATGATTTCTTCCGTGGAGAGGACGACTTCTAGGTGTACTTCGAAAATTTATATCACATTTACCATCGACAAGCCATCGACGCCTCTATCATCACTATTTGGGTTTTGTAAGTATCAGTTACCTCTACATTAATACTTTTTGTTAACAAGAACATAATTATATATGTGCATTATAAAATTTCTATTGTATCGTTTAGACAGGAGACCCAAAGAAGCCGAAAACATGGATGGCACCATCAGATCGGCTTCATTTCTCCTTTGCTAGTCAACCAGAAAGTGTTCAACAAAAATTAAAAGGAAACGTGCCAAAACATGTACGATTCGTTGACTAGGCAATGTTACAAATCCTATATATTCATATCATACAACTTTGGGTAAGTCTTGGTCGACTCAATCCTCTGTTATATTACTAAATAAATACTAAGTCATCTAATACATGTATGTATATATACTATCTATATCTGCAGTTATCATTGGATTTTACTCATACTTTCCGTAGAGACCGGCAATCTTATAGTCTTTCACTCAATGAGAAATCCAAAGTCCGCAATCCAACATATCATAGACCCCTTGAACAGGTAAGTTCAGTTTGCACAATCATATTCTTTTTCTGTTAATAACAATTCCTGAATATCAAACTTAACTTTGAGCGCAGGGTTTGGAAAAATTTTATGAAAAATAACAAAGGATGTGGTCAATGGAGGCCCGAACTGAACGTTAACAAGGATTATCCGGTATGTTGATTCATAAAGATTTGTCTAGTTAACTATATAATCCCAAATTGTTTTAAATTGAGTAATTTATTTATTTCTCCTTAAGTGTGCGAGACAACAACAAGAAACTGATTGGTGCGGTTACTACGTATGCGACTACTTGCACATCATGACTTCATGCGGGAAGACTACTGATGAGGACATGAGAGTATGTCCAAACCGTTCACTAGTACATTTTCATAATTGTACTAACGTACATGATGTTAATCATTTTTTTCTAAATGATAGATGTCTCAAATGGGGGATGAATGTTACTCTACTGATCAGATCAACGCCGTGTGCGAGCAGCTCGCCGGATTCATTTTGAACGAGATCTTGGATCCTAGAGGCGAGTTCTACCACGACGGTCACATCCATAGAGGACTTCCATCGAGCTCCTGAGGGGACCAGTAGTTGGACTACAAACATGACTTGTACATTTATAAATATTTATAAACGTGATGCCTTGATGTTTGTATATTTGTAAATATATGAGTTCATCTAGTTAGCTTAATTATATGCTCGCATTTCACTTTAAGTTAGTTTCAAATATTCTCTGAAAACGAACATGAACGACCAATGAACGTATAGTACTGTAGAGCTCGAGTGCGTTTAGCAATTATAAAAAAAATAAATAGTAATAAATATAATAAATAAAAACTGGATTTGGGAAAAAAAGAAAAAGGTCATTGGTACCGGTTGAAAAGACCAACCGGTACCAAAGAGCCTGCCACGCTGGTGGCAGCCCCTTTGGTACCGGTTGGTCTTTCCCGCTGACGCTTCTGTCATACCGAAACTTGAATTGCTTGCCGGCGACTGTGACGAAGAAGTTGCACTCGCCGGGGAGGGTCACCTCCAAAGCACCGCCTGGGTGGAGCGCGTATGACTGCACGCCAAGCGGTAACAGACCCCGCGGCAAGTTGTACTGCTGCAGGACGTCGTACACTGTCGTGGCCGCATCTGTTTGGGAGGTGGCGGCATGGACGATGGAAGCCACAACGGCAATGGCAAGGAGGAGATTCTGTTGTTTGCCCATGGCGGCTGGTCGGATGGTACGTAAGAAAGCAAGTCTAGAGTTATAAGCGCTAGGATACTGGTGGAGGTGGCCCTGGCCTCGTATATATAGCCGGCCAGCCAAATAAAAAAAGAATAAGTTTTAATTGCATTTATTCCGGCCTAATTAACATTCCATCAAAACGTCCCTCCATTTAACAAAGAAATTAAACTAATCCTGTTGTACCATTCTCTGCATGGATGTGGATCAATGCTCCAAAATGGTAGGATCCAAACGTATCAGATTTTATTGACGCTCAATTTTCAGGGTATTAACATTCCCTCATTTTCTTTGATTGAATGCTAAAAGTGGCAATAAAACCACATTAAAACATTCCCTCATTCCCACCCCAAGGTTCGTCGTAGCTCCGCTTGTCTTGGGCACCATGGCATCTCCCAAATTTGAAATCCCCACCACCACAAGATTGTAAACAGCAATTTCCATTGGGCAGAGGAATTCCTATCATTAATATTTTCTCCGATCCAATCCACATAATGGCCGACATTGTTTTCGTAAGTAGACCATGGCCTCGTTCGGCTGGCTGGCTGGCCGGTGGCTGGGCTGATTTGGCGTGAGAGGAAAATACTGCTGGCTGGCTGGTTGGCTGGTGGCTGAGCTGATTTGGCGTGAGAGGAAAACACTGTTGCTGCTGGCTGAACTAGCCAGCCGAACAAGGCGCATGTGTACCTGAGTGAAGACGAATTAGCTACAAACTATTCTCAAGCAGTGAAATTAGAGGACGTCACTGTACCACAACACCAATATCCCATCAGACACTAGTAGCTGTAACTAGATAAATACCGATAAATAGTTATAGAGTTCTAGCGACTAGTTTGTCACTATTTCAATATCTTCCGACTCCATATAATAAGTCGGTAAAAATATTTATATATTTTGTTGAATGGTCGGTTAGTAAAACTAAGAACTGGGTCTAACTATGTGTCGGCACAGTCATACTGGGCCTTGGGCAACTAGCCCATGACTGAAAACAACGACCCACGATTCCTTTTTGGCACCCTCCTACATATGACTAACCTCTCGAACCCTACCTTGTCCTCAACTCCTCACTCTCCAGCCACCGTCTACTACCACTCGTCACTGGTAACAGGCATTAACATGATGCTGGTTACCAAGAACAGAATATTAGTAAAGAGCATCAATCACACCCGTTACCAGTAACGGCATATGGGTAATCGACATCGACGATGCCCGTTACTAGTAACTGAACATATAGGTGACAGGCCTAAATAATTTCATATTACCTATGTGGAAAAATAAAAAACAATTTGAAAAATTGAATTATTAATCGTCTATAATATGAGTCTGATACCCCGACTAATGTCCTCAAGCTCTTTAATTCTAGAGTTTAATCCATAGTGCATCAAGTACTACGTAACCCTTAATTTGTCCCGGTTGGGAAACCCTCCAAGGCGGGAAAAAAGGGAGAACCTTTCTTCCCTGGTCAGGCACCCGGGACAAAAGAGGACCTTTGGTCCTGATTGGAGTTACCAACCGGGAGCCCTCCTCTCCTTTTCATTCAATTCTTTTTTATTTCGATTATACTTTTGTTTTGAAAATCTAGCTAAGTACGAACTCCACTAACATACATATAAATATATATATATATGTATATTCATTTAAATAATATTTGTTCTTAATATTTTACATATATAGAGGAATTCACATATACATGTACTCCGTTCCAAAATGTAGGTCATTTTGGCTTTTCTAGATTCATAGTATTTGCTATGCATCTAGATACAACGTATGCCTAGATACGTATCAAAATATATGAATCTAGAAAAGTCAAAACGACCTACAATTATATGTATATGTGAATTACTATATACTAGTAAGATGCCCATGCTAACGCCACGGATAAATTTTAGATGTATACCAAACAATACAAGACACATAGTTAAAACCGAAAATATGTTTCACACAAAGGACAGAGTCCAAAACAAATACCAAAATCAACATAATGACTATTACTAATCAAACAATAAACTTTGCCAATGAGATTCCTTGAGCAGAGTTTTCTTGATGCTTTCAGAAACTAATGAATGAAACCCAATGATCACTCAGCAACCTGCAAAATTCACAAATGCAACTTTTACATAGATAAAACAAGAGCTACCATTTATAATATCTGTTGTTTTCAAATATGACTTACAAAATAAATAGGTCAATGAATTTGGTAAAGCAAAGTGAGACAGATATTATTACTTAACTTAATGTCCAAGACAGAGTAATTTTCTTCCTCACTCTGCCATTCAGCCACATCTCTTAAGAGAGTAAAACTGGTTTTGTAGCCTTATAGCTGAATCTCACAGCAATCAGCATCAGACAAGAGGCATATAAGTATATGTATGCATATGCAAGTCAAGATCCTGGTTAATTCATTTTTGTTCTCATCAATGATTAGCAAATACTCACCAGAGAGAAGCATCAAGAGCATCTGTGCATGAGAGGTGCCATGAGTGATGCTAATGGCTCGTGTGCTCCTGGCACAAAGACAATACAAAGGCCATCACTTCACCGCATAAGCATCCACATATCTTGGCACAAAAGCTGATCGAGTGAAAACAACTAAACAATGGCATAGCTCCTGCCATTCTGGGCAATATTACTCCAATCTTTTGTTTTAATTGCTGCGTCCTGTAAATATGCATATAAGCATAGTCACAAAGTTCCTGGGTCGACCGGGTCGAGGAACGGGGTCGAGGGTCGTCACTTTATAAAATTATGGTACGAAGGGGGTATACATCTATGGAATGATAAATTATTATGTGGGACGCGACCCTGATTCATCGGGGTCGATATCTTCGGGTCGATAAAGACAAAAACTATACATATGCTACTAATGAAGAAACTAATCTGCACAAGCATATAAGAAACATATAAAAGAGTACATTTAGACCATGCTACACGTACTCAGCTCATTGTCTAACAAAAACCACACCAATCCACTATCCTTAACCTCTTTATCCCAATTAAATCTGCTAGCAATGGGGCTGCGACCCCTTTCAAACCGGGACACGATCCAACCTTGAATGGGACACTGAACCTCTTCGACCCCGACCCTCGAATCGGAACGACGTTCCCGGGTCGAGGGACGAGGCATCGACCCCGAATCCTGCGACTATGCATATAAATAGCAGTGAGCCAGTTAGAAGGCAAACCACACATGTATGCCTCATTAAAGTTTCAGATTCTTGATGGAAAGCATCATTCTCTTCCCAAATTCCTTTTTAGCCGATTGTCACTGCAAGACAGAACCATTAAGTTGGGACATTTGACCAAAATGGAAACAGTGACTGAAAGGCTGGGAGGATGCAGAACATGCAGTCCGGTAAAAACTGCAGCAGATTTGCATAGCAACTGCAATGTGTGGCGAGAGGAATGTGAAGAGCATGGTACCTGTGACTAACCGGAGGCACCGGCTTCCCAGCTTGAGCAGCATGTCACCTACGGCCCAGAAGATGAAGACACAGCTGTGGGAGTCCCGGACGACGAAGTACTTAATTGTTGAGCCTGTCCACATCGTGTACACAACTGCGGGAGTCCCGAAGGAGCGCATGCTGCAGGGCGCGTGGCCGGCGGTGCGTGGACGCAGGCGGAGGGCCGCGGCGGCAGTGGCGGGGCACCATGTGCCTGCGCACGGCCGTGCGGCCAGCGGATGGCTGCGGCCGGTTGGGCCAGCACATGGCTCCCGCCGGGAGGGGTGGGGGGCATGCGGCTGCTCACACTCGGGCGAGCAACACGGCTCCTGCGCGGGTAGGTGAGGCGGCACGGCGGGTCCCCGCCCTGGATCGGCCGCCCCTGCCCCTCTCGATCGAGAGAGAGAGAGCGTGCTGGGGGGCCTTTGCTGACCAGATCTGGTCGTCGGAGGGTCCTGGAGCGGCAACTGCGAGGACGAGCGGAGGCATGGGCGCAAGGGCGTGGGGCGAACGGGCTGCCGGCGGGCGGGGGCGCAACTGTGCGTGCGAGCGGCAATGGCGGCCGGCAAAGGAGGGGCGCTGGGCAGCGGCGGCTGGTGCAGGCTGCCCCATCCCGCGCGCGGGGCAGCGTCGGTCGGCGCGGGTGAGCCGCGGCGCATGCCAGCAGGTGGGGCCGTGGCGCATGCTGGTGCGCGGGGCCGCGAGCGGCAGTGGCCGCCGGTGGGGGAGCGGCGCGTGCGGGAGTGGCAGGGGAGAGGGAGGAAAAAATGGAAAAAAAATGAGGACTCGCCAGCGTTCGAACTGCGGGCGCGCGCTGGGAGTCGGGCGCGTGAGGGAGAGGGAGAGGGGAGCGGAGGAGGGACGGACGCGCGGGCGGTTGGCTGAAGCGGTGCTTTGCGTTGAAGCCGGATGATCCATATAAGATCAGCCGTTGGATGGCGTTGGACTCATCATGCAAAGGCTGTGGACCATTGAATTTCATGTTGGGGGATTTCTGAGTACAGTTTTTTGGGTACTCAATGTTCCACCTTCTCAGCGGGTGAAATTTTCTTGGTGGCTATAGCATTGTTTGATCGGTCCTTTATAGGATGGATGGATCGATGTTAAATATTAAGAATAAATATTATGTAAACGAATATCTATACATATATATGATTTTGTTTTGAACGAGAACCGTGGGGCAAGAGCTCCCCGGCAACTTATATTAAACAAGGGTGCGCCTGAACTCTTACAAAGGAGGGCTTAACTAGAGGTTAGCCTAAAGAAAGAGAAAGAAACTAGCTAATCAGCTAACAAAGCTAGGAAATTACAGGGCATCATAGAGAAATAGACTCACGAAGAGAAGGTTTGATTCTACACAGATGATCACCCACTTCTTTCTTAAAAGAAGCCTTCCAAGCGAGCAAGCTTGGAGCCTTTCCATTGAAAATAAGAGCATTTCTTTCATTTCATATGTACCAGGCACCTATCATAACCACCTCCATGAAGAACGGGCAGGGGAAGTTTTGTTTAGCAGCAGATAGTTTTTCATGGATGTTACCATCATCTCTCTGAACAATCCCCAAAGCAAACCATCTAGAAGTTGTGCAGGTGCAGGAAAAGAGGAGATGCTTGATAGTTTCCTCCCAATTGTCATGACAGAGAACACAATTGTAACCTTCCTCCAAAAATTTATTCCTTCTTCTTAACATGTTTCTGGTATTCGGCCTATCATTAAGCAGCAGTCAAGCAAAGAATTTCATTTTGGGGACAAATTTGGATTTCCATATCCAAGTGATTGTTGGAGGAAGGGCCTCAGCAGAAAAATGGTGTTGATAGAATCTGCTGGAAGAGTATCTTTGATGGCCCCAGATAAAGGTCTCCTCAGTGACCTATTGCAGCTATGAAAAATATTGCTGCAGGACTAGGAATTCATCATATGCTTGTCTGGACATGGGGATATTGAAGCAGTCCAGCAGAAGTTCCTCATTCCTTAGTTTCCGAAGGGAAATTTTTGGATTCTTGGCATACTGGAACAAGCTTGGCAGGGATTGAGAGTGGATTCTTCCATCAATCAGATCATCCAAAAAACTTATTGCATGTCCTTTGTTGGGAATACAATGGGTAATTCCTCTATACTTTACATGTAGTCTCAAGATGTCCTTCCACCAGAAGGAACCTTTCTCCCTGGCAAGGTGAGGAACAATATCCACATAGTACTTTTGCCAAATTAGCTTGATCCATTGGATGTTCTCTTTTCTATAAAACTTGTCCAGTTGCTTGATTAACAAAGCATCATTCTGTAGACTGAGATTCATGACTCCTAGCCCCCCTAGCATTTAGGTTTCTAAACCAAATTCCATGCAGCCAAGTTATATCCTTTCCTTCTGAAGTCACTTCCTTGCCGCAAAAATTTTTCCCTATGCTTGTCAATGATTTCAATCACAGCAACAGGGAGCTTCAGAGAGCACATGTAATAAGTTTGAAGAAAAAAAATTAATGATTTGACCAACTGTAATCTACCAGCATAAGAGATGAATTGTGGACTGGCTGATAGTCTACTTTCGATTCTGCAAGTTAGAGGAGATCTTGAACAAGATTATTGGAGCTCATATAGATATTTACATACGCATACATAGATATGAGATATACAGAGATATATACATATACTTATTTACATAAGAAGTTAAACATATATAGATATAAACATATACTTAATTACATACAAAGTGCAACAAAAGTTTTACACAATATTATCATATTAGACACTCCATAATAGTAGAATTCGCCCTTCTTGTCGATGACCTGCTCATTAATGAATCCACACAGGGCTTTTTGAATCACCAAAACCCTTTCCTCTGGAAGGAGCTGACCTCGCATTGCAGCGATCCATGGAAAAGTGAGAATATTAGCTACAACAATTTACAAAACGAGTAGAAATATTGACAAAGTTTTTTACTTACTTCCTTCTGTCATTTGGTGTACGTCTTCGGAGCTCCAACTACACAATAAAGGTTCTCCATAACATAGTATGCACATATATTGTTGCCCTGTGCCTGCCGCATACACTTCAGGAGAAAATAAAGTCATCATAAATCCATTTAAATACATAATAAAATAAATGGGACCTGTAAAGCAGAATCTAGTCCGTACCGAAAAGTCTTTCTTAAATTTTAATTCGGCTGTAAAAGTACCTCTATGTTTGTGAACAAATTTCTTCCAAACCCTGTGCATGATCAAAAATGAATATATCGAATGATTTCAAAGTAATGGTGACTGAGGGGGTATGGTTGGAATTAATTACTTTTTCAACATGTCGGTCATGTCTTTGTATAATTCTGGATCTTTCCTCATTGAGTCCATAACTACCTCTAAGCTATTGTCAGGAAATATGACAATTATTATCCAGTGATTACTAGCATAGACGTGGTGTCTAGGCTAGCTTTTACCACTTGGTTGTTGTGTATCCCCATGGTTTGTAGAGGTAGTTGGCAGGTGGTGACAGCCCTATTTGTTGCCTAGTAATCCTCCATGATCGGTTACATAACAGTGCGCAGATTTCTGAGTGTCTAGCTTTTAGCCAGGGGAAACCATTAGCCCGAAGTAAATGACGACTCTAGATCTTGTCTTATCCAAAGTTCTGATCCTTAGGAATCCTCTCAGCCCCTTTCCTCTTCAGTAGTGTCATGTCCTTGGACAAGTTAGAGCCTTAGATAGTATACTCACATTGCCTTGTAGATATGGAACCCTGGAATACTCTCGAGTGAAAGCTTATGATGATATCCGTGCGCTTGCGAATTTTATTTGTGACGCTACGAAATGACAACAAGAATCAACTAGCCCCAACAATGGATGGTGCTGAAGCACACAATGCACACCCGGCTATTAGGGCAAGTGCCATGCCTCGATGAGTAGGAGGGCTCGGCGGCCGCTACAAAACCCGGGGTGTGAGCCTGGGTGGAGTGGTCATCGGTGTAGATCTTGGTGGTAGTAGCAAATAATCAAATGAGAACTTTGAAGGCTGAAGAGGAGAAAGGTTCCATGTGATCAACACTTGCAAATGGGTAAGCCAATCCTAAGGGACTGGGTAACCCTGGCAGAGAGCACGATCATGCGTGTTGCCCGAAAGGGAATCGGGTTAAGATTTTTGGAGCCGGAATGTGGCAGTTGACAACTACGTTAGGAAGTCCAGAGACGCCGGCGGGGTCCTCAGGAAGAGTTATCTTTTCTACTTAACGGCTTGCCAACCCTAGAAATGGTTTAGCCAGGCTGTACTGGGTGCCATCGGTTGGGAGCCGATGGTCGCTGCAGCGGATGCTACTACCTTGTCTAACACGGTGTTCGAGGACTCTAGTTGGGAGTAACATGGCCTTGTGTATCCAAGAGTCCAGATGTTCTTCATCATCTCGTAGATAGCATTCTGGACTGAGCTCATCATGAACTTTGAATGATTGATTAGAACAAGATGCCTGGCCTGATCGAACATCTCTTGGAACTTAACAGAATCTTATGTGACGGTAATATGGCACAACGTGGGGAAGTTACCTTTCTGAATCACTTTGCCCCTTCTGTCGAGCATGCTGAATGTCAAGAGGCATTCATCTTCAGTCCTCAATGGCTTTAGCAAGCTGTTGCTTTTGCTTGTCACTGAGCTATTCCTTGGTGACCTTGACTGTGTTGTCATGGTGGACTTCTCCATGAGTTTCATCATCAGTGACTTTGGCTTCGTCAATTAATGTAACCTCGACCATGTTGATGTAGCCATACATGATGTTGTCATGGATGTTGATGACGTGTCCCACCATGCGTGCCAAGAAGTGTGTTGACGCAAAAATCCCACCATGTGGGATCCTCGCACTCCACGTACGCTAGGATCGGGGAGATGTACTTTGCTCCGTTGTACCGAACCCAATTGGCACTCATACGGTGCGCTCGGTTTGTCAGCACTGCACCTTCCGCCTGCTTGTACCTTCAACGGATGCTTATCAATCATAGTAAGTGTTCGTGATCTTCTTTGTGCTTTAACTTCTTAGTTAAGTAGTGTTGGTCCCCTAGTTGGTTATAGGACCATCGTTCACTAGTTTAGTGGATGCCTCTAGAGTAAGACTCCATATAGAGATGGATATTCTGTACAACTCTTGAGTTAGTAAAAGATGGTGTAGACATCGTGTCTAGACTAGACTCTACCTTTGGTTGTGATATAGCTCACGGTTTGTAGAGGTAGCCTACAGGTGGTGACAACCCTGTTTTGTGCCAGCAAAATCCTCCATACTCGGGTATATCATAGTAGCCATTTTAGCAGAGCTTGGTGTTCTTATCCTGGGAAGCTGGTAGCCCGAAGTAAACGACTAGTTACCTCTACCTTACCTTTGATTCTTGGCCTCAGAAATCCTCTATGTTCCTTACCTCTTCAGTAGTGTGGTATCCTTGGACCAAGTCTCAGATAATTAGTCACATTCCTTAGTGCATATGATACCGTAGAATACTCTTGTGTGAAAGCTACAACAATATCCTTGCGCTGGTGTATTCTTTTGTGATACTGGAAAAAATCAGCAACCATCAAGGAAGGATAGCAGAGTGCAATCAGCATTCAAGTCGATGATGAGAAGCATCTGACTGTTTTATGCATACTCCACTTGGCTCGGGGGGGGGGGGGGGGGGGGAGGGGGAGGGGATATAGCTCAATTGGTAGAGCTCCGCTCTTGTAATTGGGTCGTTGCGATTATGGGTTGGCTGTCTAATTTTCCAGGCGGTAATGATAGTATCTTCTACCCGAACTAGTGGCTCACATTTTATAAGTAATGGGGGAAAGGATGGAAACATGCCACTCAAAGATGGGTTGTCAAAAAGGTAGAGGGGGTAGGATGGGCAGTTGGTTAGATCTAGCATAGATCGTACAAGGACGATAATTAGAGTCGATGGCTCTCCTAGGCTTCCCTCATCTGGGATCCCAAGGGAAGAGGATCAAGTTGGACCTTGCGAAAATCTTGATGCACTATCTCCCTTCAACCCTTTGAGTGAAATGTGGCAAAAGGAAGGAAGATCGATGGACCAACCCCATCATCTCCACCCCATACGAACAATGAGATCACCCCAAGGACGCCTTTGGTGTCTAGGGGTCACATACCGACCATACACCCTATTCAACAAGTGGAACACATTAGCCATCCGCTCTCTAGTTGGACAGTAAGGGTCAAATAAGGGCAATCACTTGTTCTTAAACCATTATTCTTAAGTTAAGATCTAAGAGTCAGGCGGACAAAGGGGAGAGCTGGATTTTCGAGAACCACAAGAATCCTTAGAATGGGATTCCTACTCGACACCTTCTGTTTTGAGATTTTGAGAAGAGACCTTGGAGAGCATAGTACTATGAATGTTTTAAGCTATGTTGGGGGGGGCGAGTTATTGCCTATCGTTGTCCTCTATGGTAGAACCAGTTGGGGAGGCCTTATAGGTGGTGGTTTTCCTTGTGGCGGATGTCAACAGTTCGAGTCCACTTATCTCCAGCATGTGAACTTAGTGGACACTATGATAGCACCAATTTTACCAATTCATCAGTTTGATCAATGATTTCGCATTCATGGATGTTGATAAGATCCTTCCATTTAGTAGCACCTTAGGATGACATAGCCTTAATGTTAATGGCGAGGTTCAAAAGAGGAAAGACTTGCGGTGGATACCTAGGCACCAAGAGACGAGGAAGGGCGTAGCAAGCGACAAAATGCTTCGAGGTGTTGAAAATAAGCATAGATCCGGAGATTCCATAATAGGTCCACCTTTTGAGCTGTCTACTAAATCTATGAGCAGGCAAGAGGCAACCAGGCAAACTGAAACATCTCACCAGCCATAGGAAAAGAAAGTAAAAGTGATTCCCGTAGTAGCGGCGAGTGAAATGGGAGCGGCCTAAACCATGAAAACAGGGCTATGGGACAGCAATACAAGCATTGTCCTGCTAGGCGAAGCGGTTGAGTGCTGCACCCTAGATTGCTAAAGTCCAGTAGCCGAAAGCATAGCTAGCTTACGCTCTGACCTGAGTAGCATGGGGCACATGGAATCCCATGTGAATCAGCAAGTACCACCTTGCAGGGAGCCCAAAGGGATCCTTTGAACAATGCTTATTGAGATCGGTATAATCTACACACATCCTTCATTATTATCATTACTATTATTATTATTATTATTATTATTATTATTATTATTAAGAACAAGTACAGTGTTATCTAGCCACTCTAGGTGGTACACTTCTTTGATAAAAACCAGTCATGAGTAGTTTTGCTAACTCTTTCTTGATCGCCTCCCGCTTGTCCCGGAAGAATTGCCGTAGCCGTTGTTTCTTGGGTGTTGCTTTGGGCTCAATGTTCAGAGAGTGCTCGATCAATCCCATTGGCAACCCTGGCATTTGTGCTGGTTTCCATGCAAATATGTCTGTTGACGCTCAATAAAGACTATTTTCAAGCATCAATTTGATTAAAAAATCATGAGAGTTTGCATTTCTTACATGTATCCATATCCAAAATAAGGGCAAAACCCACTATGCCTCTAGAAAATATGCAATATTGGTATTTGAGCTAAAATGCAAGCTACAAACACCTATTGATCCAAGGTAAAAATACGTCGACCAATCAGATCACAGAATTCAGGCTCACACGGAATATAGGGCCCACCAGCGGGTCTAAGACAAGAAGCCTCTCACCTGGATTTGGAACGAGGGCCCACTTGGCAGCCCCCCCAGCCGAAGCTAGGGCGGTTGGAGCCATTGGCCCATCAGCCGACCAGTTCGGTCGACCGAGCCCATTTAGCCACCACTGCCTTACTTCTTCGATGTGGTACTCGCTGATTGGCTCCTGATGTTGGTTATGCAATGCTCAGCTGCTGCAGGACGCCGTGCACCCCCATGGCTCCCTATTATAAAATGTAGAGGGGGTGAGATTAGATACACCACAAGTTATCACCTCAAGTTGAATCTCAAGCTTCTCACTTGTTTAGCTCTATAGGTTAGTTGAGTTTAGGCTGAAGTAGTAGTCGTCAAGTCCCCGAGGTTGCCTAGGAGAATCGGTATGGGTTCGTCTCTTACTCTCCTTTGTAATTCTCAGATATTTGTATTAGACATATCATTCTGTTGCTTATATTGGCATGACTTATATCCTACGATGTCAAATGTGTACTTCATAATTAGTTTGTATACTTATTCTATGCTTGACATGATTAGTCAATTAGCTTTAGTACACCGGTACCCGTTCCAGTATTCGTATGTTTGTTCTAGTAGGATTTCTGTCCATACGAAGGGTGGGGCTCCGCGGGATACTAGAGTATCGTTTATTAGCGCAGACGTGGTGTCTGGGTTAACTAAGTGTTGATGGATGTCTCCCTTTCCCACGATTTGTAGAGGTAGCCTTCAAATGGTGACAACCCTATTAGTGCCATCGAAATCCTCTATGTTCGGATTGGGGGTAGGAGGTCCGTAAAGTACCGTAATAGTTCACAATAGTCATAAGAGGTCTCCCGGTAGTGCTAGATTGACTAGAGCTAGTTTGATCATGTGTATGTTGTAAAGTATCATATAAACTATATAATTAACCAAAGTACATGAAACCCGAGCTGCTAACTTCTGCTAACTTCTTCCTATCTCACTGCCTTTTATCTTATCCTTAGTTGAGTATGAAACTTGTGTCACGCTACCACTGTCTACCATTTATTTTACCCATATTTATGTAATTGAATATCCAATAAAGATTAGTTCATCAATTCATCTATACTTTAACCGCCGCCTTCCCAGTGGTAATATAAACGACACCCCAGAATACTCCCTGATAAAATGCTACATCGGTATTCCGTGTGCTTGCGGATTTATATGTTGTTTACAAAATACCTGCACACCCTTGGCATTCGTGGGCGGAGCTGCCTAGGGGCACCCATCCTAGCGGTGATGCTGATAATCGCCGACAACATCTTGCATTGTTAACTACGCTTGCATTGTTATGCTATTAAAAGCGTGTCTACATTTTGTGTGGTTCCCCTATTAGATATGGTTGTTGATACGCTTCAGTAAGCGTTTCAAAACTTACAACTTAGATATGTTTTTAAACCGGTATTGACACGTTTTATAAAGAACTTGTAAAGTTAGTAACTAGATACGCTATTAGACGTGTAAAAAAATTGATATGCTATTAGATAGTGTTGACATGTCTTTAGAAATCGTATCAAAAACTTTCTGCTGATGCACATATCGTCTTACAGGTAGTGTTGACATGTCTTTAAAAAGTGTATCAAAAATTTGTAAACTTGCTGTCTTCCTTTATATATTTTATAAATATATGGTCTATCAAAGTAACCAAAAAATCTATGCATCAAGTCTTCCTCCTCTGTCGGATCTATTTCGTGAATCTGACTAGGAGTTTGGAGGTGTTAAACTCAAGTCCCGGCACTTCAGTCAAGAAGTACATGGTAAAACAATTAACAGTGATACTAATACCAATAAATTTCTGGGGACGCACTAGTTAGCTGGCTTTGACTTTAATGCTGGTTGGGAGACCCTGGTTCGAATCCTAATTCTCCCTTTTTTTTACAATTATTGTGAAGCGGAAGACCCTGCATGCGTCTCTACAAAGCGTCTCATATTTTCTATTGATACGTTAAAAAATCATCTCTGCAAATCTTGGCACGGTCCATGCGGAGACGCTCTTTTGCTGAAACGTATCTACACTCCACTAGGGATGAAATAAAGCGTAGCTATCCCAAAATTAAAGCGTATCTACATGGGTTTTTTCTAGAAGTGATGGTGGCTCCAGCCGGCTGCTCCACCGACACCGCGCGCAACGGCTAAGTGGCCATTTAGCACTGGCTTGAGCCACCAGCCGGTACTAAATGGCTCCAAGGACATTTGGTATCGGCTGGTGGCTCCACCCGGTACTAGAAGTGAAGCTTTAGTACCAGCTGGTGTCTTCAGCCGGTACTAATTCGCTTCTATATATTCTGGTCCCTTCTTCCTCCTCGAGCCCGAGCCAGCATTTGACCGAGAGCTCGGGTTCTTCTTCTCCTTGGCGACTTAAAGTGGAGGTGCTGCCCCATTTTCTCAAGTTTTGTGGAGATTTCACTCATCCAAGTGCACTAAAGGTTTGTAACTTTTTTCTCTCTTGTTTGATGGTATTTATTATTTGTTTCATGCTCTGTAGTTTGAGATATTTGTGATTTTTAGAAATATATAGAATGAGCATGTTTCCTATGATTTATGGATGGATTTGAGATGTATAGAACCCATTACTTGAATTTGGAGAAGGTGTATTGGATAGTTTCAATGTGGATATTTTATAGGTATTTTTTTAATTTTTTTCAAGTGGCATGGTTAATTAGTTTGTTATTTGTTATGCATTTAGTTGCATTATTTTAGCACTCTAATTATGTATTTATTCGGGCTCATATGGAAACCATCGAGAAGTTTAAAAAGTGTATGTTTCGGATCATGAATATGTCGTTAATCTTGATCCTTCAGTGAAAACGCTGCTATTCGAGGCTAGCATCGATATCCACGATGCGGTGCGGTATATATGAGGACGCGATGAAGGAGTACGGTCTTGGTCTCAATTATGAAATCCACACCTTTTGAGCGAGTTGAGAATGAAATTATCTGGATCAAGGCCGTACACCTTCATCGTGTATTTTCTCAAACGATTACAAAGGTACACCCATCATGGCTATGCATGAAGCGGAAATACATGATGATGCCGGTGCTTATCCAAGGCCCAAAACAATCGGGCAATGATATTGACGTGTACCTAAGACCGTTGGTTGATGAATTTTTGCTACTGTAGAAGGAGGAAGGTGTACGTGTTTGGGACGAGTACAAACATGAAAATTTTGACTTGCGAGCATTGCTTTTCGTTATCATCAACGATTGGCCTGCACTTAGCAATCTATCCGGACAGTCGAATAAGTGATACCAGGCATGCACTCATTGTCTAGAAGAAACCGACAGCTTGTATCTAAAAAATTGTAAGAAGGTCGTGTACATGGGTCATCGTCAATTCCTTCCCCTCAACCACCCCTTGAGAAGAAAAGGAAAACATTTCAAAGGGGAACCAGAAACTCATGCTAAGCCTATGTTCCGAAATGGGAAGCGTGTTTTCTCGATGGTGAAGGATGTCCATGTCGTGTTTGGAAAGGGCCGTGGAAGCCAACAAGTTCCAAATGATGAAAACGGCCATGCCCCAATGTGGAAGAAGAAGTCCATACTATGGGAGCTCCCATATTGGGAAGTCCTGGAGGTCCGCAACGCAATCGATGTGATGCACTTGACGAAGAATCTATGCATGAACCTGCTAAGATTCCTCGGTACGTATGGGCAGTCAAAAGATACACTGGAAGCAAGACGTGATTTGAAAGAAACAAAACAATGAGAAGACCTACGTCCTAAGAAGGGAGAAAATGGACAGCACTACTTATGTCCTGCTAGCTACACTCTCAGCAAAGAGGAGAAGGAAAGCATGTTTGATTGCTTGAACAATATGAAGGTACTGTCCGGTTACTCCTCGAATATGCAGGGAAGAATTAATATGAAAAAGAAAAAGTTCGCAAACTTAAAGTCTCATGATTGCCACGTTCTGATGACCCAATTGCTTTCAGTCACACTGAGGGGTATTCTACGAAAAAATATAAGATTAGCAGTTGTGAAGCTATATGTCTTTCTTAATGAAATTTCGCAGAAGGCAATCGATCCAAATAAGCTCACAAGGCTACATAATGATGTGGTCCAATGTCTTGTTAGTTTTGAGATGGTCTTTCCACCTTCGTTCTTTAATATTATGATCCATCTCCTGGTTCATATTGTGAAAGAGATAAACATTTTAGGCCATGTATTCCTACACAATATGTTCCCTTTCGAGAGATACATGGCAGACTTAAAAAAGTACGTTCGTAAAAAAGTACGTTCGGAATCGTTCTCGGCTAGAAGGATGTATCGCCAAGGGCTACGGAACAGAGGAGGTCATTGAGTTTTGTGTTGATTTCATTGACGAACTTAGTCCGATTGGGGTCCCCATGTCACGCTATGATGGGTGACTGAAAGGAAAGGGCACACTAGGTAACAAATCTAATATGCACATCCCTGAAAGTGAAATCCGCAAAGCAAATTTCACCGTTCTACACAATTCATCCCTCGTGGCCCCATATATGGATGAGCACATGAATATTGTCCTCCCTGAAAAAATAGGGAAGTCTGAGGCCTAGATTACACGTCATCACATAAATAGCTTTGCGGTTTGGCTGAGAATGAAACTCATGGGTGACAGCACTATTGATGTACAACTGCAATGGCTTTCTAGGGGACCATCGGCCACAATCATCCAATACCAAAGGTATGAGATCAATGGATATATATTTTACAAAAGAGCCCAAGATGAAAAGAGCACGAACCAAAATAGTCGTGTACGTATTGATGCAATAGGCCATGATGGAAATAAGGGCAGCTACTTTGGTGTCATAGAGAAAATATGGGAGCTAGACTATGGGCCTTTGAAGATTCCTTTGTTTCGATGCCAATGGATGAATCGAGTTGGAGGCGGCATAACGACAGACCGGTATGTGATGATATTAGTGGACTTAAAAAATTGGATATAAAGACGAACCATTCGTCCTCGCCAAGGATGTGATGCAGGTGTTCTATGTGAAGGACATGGCAAGCAAACCTAAGAAAAATCAAGGCATGTTCGACGACGAGCCAAAACGCCACATAGTTCTTTCAAGAAAAAGAAAAATTATTGGAGTTGAAGACATTTCGGACAAGTTAGAAGACTTTGATCAGTTTGATGACCGTCCTCCATTCTCGGTCGATGTTGACCCCAGCATCCTGTTATCCAAAGAGAACGCTCCTTCCTTGCGCTGTGATCATGATCAAAGGACATTCGTAAAAAGAAAAGTTTTCAATGTTCCATTAAATATATTTGAAACTTATTTTGAACTCAATATGACGAGTCCAGAGCGTAAACCTACAATAATCGAGAGGGTAAACCTACAATAATCGATTTGATGTTGTGATGTAAAGTATAAAACTATTAATTTTTAATAGTTACAATAGCATTTTTTCGCATTTGTTTGCATTTCTATAATACTTTAAACACTAAAACACATTTCACACACTAATTTAACAAATTTTGAACTCAATATGATAAATTAAGTGCTTAAATAGTAAATTTATCTAATTTCTAGCCTGTTATTGAATTTATTGCACTTAAACATATTTAAACGAATTGAAATTTAAAATTTAGTGTCAATACTTTGAATTTAGTGCAAAGACTAATACTTTTTTTTGAGAATCAAGTGCAAGACTAGTACTTATTAAGATTTTGGAACGCTAATAAAACAAATTTTGGACTCAATATAATGAGTTAAGTACATAAATATTCAAATTAACGAAGTGATATAAACTACAAAAATATAATTTTGCATGGTTGTAAGGATCACCAAGGTGTCCGACCCTAGAGGGGGAGGGGGTGAATAGGGTCGCTAATCGCTTTTTAACCTAGGGCTCAAACTACTTGCATAAGATAAACCTAACGCGTCCTATACATGCTAGTTATGACTAAGGTTTATCTATGCTACTCTCTACTTACCCCTAAAAGACTTGCAACCTAGCCAATCCTAATCAAACTAACTAGGAAAGTAAAGGTACGCAAGATAGAGTAAATGCGGAAACGTAAAGCGGTAAGTAAAGAGGTAAGTGCAAGAGGGATGCAAACTCCCGAGTAGACACGGTCATGTAACGTGGTTCGGCACAAACGCCTACGTCCACGGGACACCGAGGCTCTTCCGATCACCGTCTTGCACTTCGCCACCAAGGCGATGCCGGCAAGCAAAGGCAAGTGCCCCTAAGACACCGAGTCTCGTGCACCGCCACCGTCTCTCTCGGTCACCCGGCCGTAATCCACTACGGAGCTTCTCCACCAAGGAGGGGGCCTCCTCTTCCCCCGCACAAAGTGTCGTTGCCACTCCACACCAAGACGGAGGGTCACACGACGGATCACAAGTTGCTTGCCGCAGCAAGACTTCTCTCAAGGGAGCTCTCGCAAGAACTAATCCCTATTACAAGCACTAAGCACTCTCACAAGTGTGCTTAAGCCTATATGATGTACAATGAAGCTCTATGGTGGTTGAAGATGTTCTTGGGTGTGTGTGGGATGTCCAGCAACTCCAGCACCCTTCAAATGGCCGGGGTGAGGCGTATATATAGGCCACCAAGTCTTGTAGCCGTTGCTCCAACGGTCAGCTGAAAATCTGCGTATCACCGGAAGAACCGATGCCTCTGGCAGGGGTAGCGTCGGTTCTTCCGGTCACTCATAACCCGAAGTAGTCGTTGGACTCCTGACGGCTGACGCAGTGACCACCGGTTGAACCGATGCTTTGCACCGATGCTTCACCGGTTCAACTGGTGCTGAAGGAATCTTCTCCTGGACGCTGACGTCATTACACCGGTGGTATGCACCGATGCACCGTCGGTTGAACCGGTGCTGAAGAAACTTCTTCTGGGCACTTGACATCGTCTCTGGTACAAAGGACTGCCAATGCACCGATGCCCTTTTCTTGGACCGTCGGTTCAACCGGTGCCTAAAGGCTGACTTGGCTTCGATTCCATCCTGCACTAAACATCATGGCGTCGGTTCTTCCGACAAGCGTCGGATGCACCGATGCCCTTGGCGTCGGTTCTTCCGGTGCTCTTGATCAGAAGAGCTTTCAGGGCGCTGCCCTGAGACCCGCGAGGGGCGGCTCCCCCTTGACCCCCGTCCGCTAACCGGGTAGCGGAACCCCCGTAGGGGCGGCCCTTCGGGCCTTGCTATGCCCATCTTCTCTTTCTCTTTGTCATCACTTGAACCTAAAAGTCTGAGAATGATCATCTTAACAATCATATTAGTCCAAGTGTTGTGTTGTCATTCGATCACCAAAATCACTTGAAATGGCATAATTGATGCCATGTTCCTTACAATGGTCAAAATGATTCTATTTTTAATTAATTTATTACACATAAACAACAGCTAAAATAACTTGTAAAGAAAACATTTGTGGCTCTTTAGTACCGGGCCGTGTCAACGCCCGGTACTAAAGGGCCACAATGAAAATTTCCCGCCAAATGGGCCTCTTTAGTACCAGGCCTTCCCACTGCCCGGTACTAAATTGCCAGTTTAGTACCGGTCCGTGTCTGTGGCCGGTGCTAAATTGCCCCGGTGCCAGTTTAGTACCGGGCATAGATACGGACCGGTACTAAATTGGCAATCCTATATATATACCAACACTTGGATTTCGATCTCCAGTTCGTCATTCTCGTCGCCGTTGTCCCGGCCCGCTGCGCCGCCGCTCCTCCTCCGCGCCGTCGACGTCGCTCCGCCTCTGCGCCGCTCCTCCACGGTGCCGTGGGTCTGCTTCCGCGGAGGATGCCACTCCTGCCCTACGTGGCGCGCATTCCTCCCCGCGCGTAGCTCCGACCCGCCGGCGCCGCCGCCCCCCGGCCTCGCGACGCCCGCACCCCAAAATTATTGAAGAATTTGTCGGAAAAAACTTATTTGAATTCATTCTTGTAAATATTAATGTCTTTTATCCATATATGTATATAATTTCTAACATTTCTTTTATCCATGTATGTATATAATTTCTTTTATTTGCTTTGCCCCATATACAAATACGAATTCTAGATACGAGTACGAGTACGAATACATAAACTGCTGTAAGTACGACTACTAATACTAATTAATTGAAATTGAAAGAAAAAGAGAACAAATATAAAGGAACAAAAAGAAAAAAACTTCTTTTAGTACCGGTTGGTACTACTCGGCCTAGCTGCTGGCATGGACAGCAATATAGTACCGGCTGGTGTTACCAACCGGTACTAAACAGGCCGTTTAGTACTGGGCGGTCCGACCGGTACTAAGTGCACGCGCACTTAGTACCAAATGAGCGGTACCGGGCGGGAACCCCCGGTTAGTACCGGTTTTCCGCCCGGTACGTATGTGCATTTTTCTAGCAGTGTTTAGTCCAGCTCCGAGCTGGACAACCAAAAAAACATTGTCACGGGTTGATTCAAATGTCAGTAACTCTTACCCTCTGGCTGGTGGTGATGAAAATTAACGAAATGCTTTCAAGATGAATGGCATTGAAATAATGGTTAAAACACTAGCTTTTTGTAATATTTCTGGTTTGGTGTCCTCGATTCTTCAGTTTGGTTTTTAACAAGCATGTCAGTGCTGTAAGTCCTGAACGAGGGCTTGAACATTGATAGATTTAGAATAGCTTTGTGCAATCGACGCATATTATTCATGAGTAGGACCGGATAAAAAGCTCATGGCTTGTTAGCTCGCTCCGCTCACAGCTGTCTCAGGTTCGACTTTGCTCAGCTCGCTGTAAATTCTGAACGAGTTGAGCACATTTTTTCTCGTAGTTCACTACTACATAATGACCTATTCCCAATGCCTCATCACCGCCGGTTCGAGTCCAATAGGCAGTGATTGTATATCACAGCAGTTCCATCCGGCGGTAATAGTAGGTATCACTACCGGGTCATATGACGAACTAGCAGTAATAGGTTCAACAATTATTACGAACCGGTAGTGATGTCAATACATATCATCTTTTTTTTCCTTCATTTGTCTCTTATCCTTCTTGCTCTCATTTCTGTCCTTATCTCTTTTTCTACAGCCAATCTCATCCCTGCTGCCCCAGTCCCTTCCTTCTTCCCCCTCCCTTCCCATCATCCCCTGCTGGACCCTCCCCTCCTTTCTTTTGCTGCTGCATATCCCCTCCCATCTTCCCCCACCGTATGTCCCCTCCCCACCCTTCTTCTCTGTTCTGTAGTGCCTTTCCTGCAGCTCCTCCCACCTCCCCCCTCCATCACCCCTCACCTGCCGCCACCTCCGCCACTCTCCCTCCCTTTCTTTGCAATGTGGGGCTAGCGGCGCGTCTAGCCGCAGTGGCTTCGTGGAGGGCGGGAGCAGCGCTAGATGCCCAGGAAGTCGGCTCGCGCTGCCACGCCGACGCGCAGGCAGACAGCACAGGGTAGGCGCGGTTGCAGCGGCCGTCGGGCTGTGCAGGGGTGCGGGCAGCCAGCACGGTCACGGTGGCAGGCAGGACCAGCGGCGAACGTGCAGGATTTTTCTTTCCTTTTGTTTTTTAATCGATTGTACCACCAGTTGTGCACCCGATTGCGATGGGCTACCTTATCACCATCAACTCTAATTCAACAGGTGGTCAAACCGGCAGTGATGCCAATTTTGATGAGCAGGCGGTGATAGGATCTGCTAGAGTAGTGGTTATAACGAGCTAGCTCTAGGTGCTCGCGAACAGCTAAGCAGCACAGCAGCCCAATATAGCTAAGCCCAGTTTTCAACTACCCAACAAGTCCAATACTATCCCCAACCTTAGGCGCGTTCTGCGATTCCGCCGCTGCCACAATTGTCCCTAGTAGTGGAAGGCAGAGGCGAGGAGCTGACTCGGCAGTGAGAAGATCTGATGAGTGATGAGGCCCTGGCCCTGATGGCTCATGGGCAGAGGCGAGGAGCTCACTCGGAGGTGAGGAGATCCGAGACCCTGGTGGCACATGAACATGAGTTGCTTCGGTGATGGCAGACAAAAGCAAGGAGGCAAGGAGCCGCCATGGTGTCGGCACGCAAAGGTATAAGACGATGAGCGGACAAGGCCATGGAGGGGAGCTTCTCACTTTTACGCGGCTGACCATCGCGGTAAGCAATAAGCATGACATGCACCTGAGCACCATAGACATCATCCTCATTCCTCCGATTTCCTCTCTCCATGTAGGCATGTAGCCACAGTCAAGGTTTTTTTTGTTGTTGCAACTTGTGAGTTTGGACGTTGCGGTCAGTGATTTCTAGTGTTGCAGAATATGTGTTTGAATGTTACAGTAACAAGAGTTTCTGTTGGGAGTTATCTTTTCCTCGATGTTGCAACGGTTGTTCTCGAATATCCGACAGTTGATCTGCGATCTTGTAATAATTTTGGTGATGCTGTAGTGGATCATTGTTAGGATTAGCTTTATTTTCATCAGTGTTGTGGTACATTTATTCGGAAGTTTCAACTAGTGATATTCAATGTTGCAGGGAACAGATAAGTTGTCATAGTGGAAATTTTAACTAGATTGTTGCATGAAATATTTACCCATGTTGCAGCGGGGCTTTTCCATATGTTCGAAACTCGCACCAGATGACCAGAGCATTTATTTCTTGTATGTTACATGCAATACGAAATATATATTGCGGCGGGAATTTCTGTTGTCTGGGCTTCCGTTTCCGTTGTCTGGGCGTCCGATGCTAGCACCCGGATCGGATGTCCACTCACTAGCAGCTCCGTTTGCTATTGGCGTCCTTGTGTATAATCTATATAGTAGTACTACTATTCTTGAAAAAGTTCTAATTCCATAAAAATGACGTTTTAGTTTTAGTTTTGCTTCTTTTGCTGACTCGGCCTAGATCTTTTGTGTGATAACACATTTTAGTGCAGCTCACGAGCTAAACAAGCTGGCTCTAGCAAACCAGCCGAGCCAAGCCGGCTTTTGTGCTCGCTTAGATAATGAGCCGAGCTAGCTTGTTATACAAACTCAACCGAGCTGAGCTGGCTCGTTATCCAGCCCTATTCATGAGCTCTTTTACGAGGTAATTTTAGCACATGAGCCCAGTATGTTGAAATTGACTACCAATGGAAAAATTCTGGTTCACTCTTTCTATCTAGCGCTAAAAATGCCATGCAAGTTAAGGCACTTACCTGAGGGGATGTGAATGCTTTGTGTAAGATTGTTTCTTGACAAAATATGTGTTTCTGAAAATAAACTTAAGGCTAAACACTTTTAATAGTCTAGCTAAATTAAATGGACACTCTTATCATAAAAGAAGCCATGCAAGAGCTACCGAGAATGGGAAGATTGTAGCCTTACTTCAGTTTGCTTACCCATGCTTCTGCACCAAATGTCGAGCATATCACATCCAGCTGACAAGAATGAAACATTTGGTTCAGTACTAAGAAACTAAAGTATTCAGATAAATATGGCTGCACAGGGGATACAAGCTCTAATATTCTTGCTGAAATAAATCACTGAGACACATTGTCACAAGTAGTACTTGCTACTCACCTGGCCTTGGTACACACTGTCACGTTCACACCGCGCGAGAGCAGCTCATCAACCTACATCATATTTGGATGTATCAAACAGACAAACACTACTATCCTTCATCACATTCAACAATAAATTGGACATTCATCCCATGGGTAGATCCATTTGTGGGCTTGCCTCGTCGATTGCTGGCTTCATAAGGTCGTTAACCAGCCCATTATTGTATACTTCAATGGACGCCTCTTGCCAACTGCAGTTTAATTTCAATTGGAGCACCTCCGGAAGGATTAGTTAGATAGCAAAGAAATATATCGAGATACATATACCGAGACATTACCACGAGACCCTTGGGGACCATCTTGACCTTATGATTAAGAGCCAGTCCAGGCTCCTGGTTTCTTCTTGGTGATGTTGAGTATGCGTAAAAGTTGCCGATTGTCAACACTGGGTTCATGCCAGTGTCAAGCAAGAAGTTGTCTATACTCTGCATAAAATTAGAACATCAAAAAAACTCTAGCCTGATCAAGCAGGTTCATTTATCAGGGTAAGTTGACACACCTACTGTTATCGCCATAAATTAACAGGTTTAATTTATGGGCCGAAAGCAAGTTGGGCTTAGAGCAGAAGATTAAGAAGGCTTGTAAATCGGCTCCTGCGTGAGCATTTGGGCTACATGGGCCATGTATCTTTAGATTTAATTCAAGATTAGAGATAGAGTCCGATCGGGACAAGATTAGTTTAGATTGTTTCCCAAGTCTCCGGACTATAAATATGTACCTTATGTTATTTATGAAGAATAACGTCATCACGTCTCGCAAACAACTCTCGGCGCATCGCCACCCCTAATCTTAGGGTTTCATCCAAGTAAGCGTCATGCTGCCCTGATCGCGTCTTGCGATCAGGGCAGCGTTGTTCTTGCTTTTACCTCGGTATTACTCGTACTGAAGCGTTTTTGATGGCGAGTAATGCTAGTTATCTTGATGTTCGTAGTATGACTTTTAGTAGAATTCATCGTGCTTTCATTGTCTACCATCTACGAATATCATGTTGTCTTTGTGCAGTCACGTTTCAATCTTATGCTAGTTCTTGTCGCATAGAATTAGTTGCCGGAGACAACACCCTGCTTCTTTTATATATAATAGATCCAATCTGTTACGGTTTGCTCTTGTACATAAGAGTTGGCGTAATATCTGCTAGGTTAGGCCTTGCAAACGGGTTGGATGATCCGGTGATGTAGTAGATGCTTTATCTTAGCCTTGATAGGGATTGTTCCGGGAATCGGCTCTTGCTAGTTCTTAGGCCTCTGTTTTGGTTATGGTTTAGTTATCTGTTATGTTCATTAGGCCCAGTCACATGTAGGATGTTCCGATCTAACAGTGAAGCTTTTACCGTTGTGGATTAGATTAGTTAGATTTAATTGAAGCAGCTTTATAGTTATTTGCTTTATTTATCAATATCCGGATACGAACAGATCCAATCTGACACCGGGACTCGATCGGCTCTTTAAAGCCGATGCAAGAGTCGTCCCGGAGAGCCGACCACGGCTCGGACTTATGTTTCCACGTGTTTGTGTATGCAGGCAGATCGTTGCAAGCACGTTCGCACCTTCCTGATCGGGTATAGGTCAGGTGGCACGCCCTGCGTCTTCATAAGCCGCGGCGTGTGCTTGAATTGCGGGCTGTCGACAAGGGAGCAGTGCCTGCCAGCGCCCCGGCAACCTCCCGGCTCTTCGTGTTGCCCGTCGCTGCTCGCCGGTGGGTTTCGACCGACAACACATTCTGGCACGCCCGGTGGGACATTCATCAACAACAACGCCCACCGCAGAGATGACAGGAGCACAGGACCAAGCATCGGTTCCTCCGGTCACCAAGCCTGTCACGTATGAAGAGCTGACTCCAGAACATAAGCAAAAATACGATGAAGTCAAAGCTCAGTTCGAAGCCGATCTCATCGACTCTTTCGAGAGGACCCGCAACCATGGCATCAGGTGGAAGGGGTTCTCACCAGAAGGCGCTCTTGACAACGTTGATCTGTCCATGCCTTCAGAGGAGCGCACCAGGGCCCTACACCAAGAGATGAACTACATGATGGCTCACGCACTTCATCGGCATTCAGAGAGCCTGGTGAACGAGCTCGAGCGCATGGCACATTGCGTTATCCAGGAGGTGATCAAGGACCAGTACTCCCCGTCAGGACCGATCTTGGGAAGTCACAGGGGGGAAGTTGCGCTGCAATCTAGGCCGCCAGTGTCTTACTCGCTCGCGGCAGCTGGACAGCAGAGTTCGCCAATCTATGTCATCCACAAGATCGGTGGTGACCCTGGGGAAGGACAGTTCCTGACCGAGCCACCCAAGGAAATCCCGCACGGCTACACGTGTGCATACATTCTTGACAGCGTCAATTCAACACGCTCGGTGCAGTTGGTAAACCCAGGAGCTTCTGGAGCAGACGCAGAGAAACAGGCGTGGCTGGCAAAGTATGCTACCGGGCCGAGTGCTGAGCCCTCGGCCCCAGGAGTTCTTAGTGTGGAGCAGGTCAGTGCAATACTGAGGGATCAGTTTGGCATCCTGCCCAAGAGAAAGGCGATCGGCTATTCCAAGCCGTATCCAAGTGACTACGATTTGATCCTGTTGCCACCCAAGTATCGGCTTCCGGAATTCACCAAATTCAGTGGATCAGAGGGAGCCAGCTCCATTGAACATGTGCGCCGATACTTGACACAGCTTGGGATGATCTCAGTATCAGATCCTCTGAGGGTCCGTTTCTTCTCCCAGTCTCTCACAGGTTCAGCTTTTGGATGGTACACATCACTGCCACCAGATTCGATCCGGACTTGGAGGCAGCTGGAAGATCAGTTTCACACCCAGTATCATTCAGAAGCTGCTGAAGCCGGGATTGCCGACCTTGCCCAAGTTAGGCAGAAGCGTGGGGAAACTGTCTCCGAGTACGTACAGCGCTTCAGAGAAGTCAAGAACCGATGCTACTCATCGCGCATCACAGAGATGGAGGCAGTCGATTTGGCTGTCCTGGGACTCGCTAAGCCGATCAAGGATCTGGCTTATCAGTTGGAATTCACCTCTCTGGCTCACATGGTGCAGAAGCTTACGGCATATGAACACTACCACCCTGATCTGTACCAAGAAATATTCAAGCGCCATGTAAACATGGTCCAAGCAGGTGATTCCGATGATTCTGGCGAGGAACAAGAAGTGACCGTGGCAGAGTGGACTCGGGGGGCAAACCCCGTCCCGTGCAAATGGGTCAAAAAGCAGGGGCTTGTGAAGGGCTTCGACTTCGACGTGGCCAAAGCAGAGCAGATATTTGATCTGCTACTCAAGGAAAAACAGTTGAAGCTCCCAGAGAATCACAAGCTGCCAACCCCACAAGAGTTGCAGGGGACGCTGTACTGTAAATGGCATCACTCGTTCACTCATACCACGTGTGAATGCAAGGAGCTGCGTCGTCAGATCCAATCGGCTATCGAGTAGGGCCGATTAATTCTGGCCCAACACACAATGAAAGTGGACAGTCAACCGTTCCCACAAGCTAACGTGGTGGAGCTATCAGATTTCGGATCCGAGGGCCAGAATTTGGCATTCCAGATCAACATGGCGGGACCCATGCGCCACCGTGACGAACAGAGGAGAGAGGCCATTTCTGGCAAACGGCCGCAGGATGAACACGAACTGGAACAGCAATATGTGACTGAAGAGCAAGTGCGTCACATCTGCAACCAGCTTCCAGCTTCCAATCGGCTTTTGGAAAAGTACCAGTACCAGTACAAGTTGCGTCGCCGATGCGAGTCGGAAGAAGATGAGTACGAGCACTGCACAGGAAGGACGCTGGGGAAGCGCCAGGCTATACGCGACCACTGGCATTGCCCGTTCTTCAGGTACTATTGGAATTCCGGCATGAGCCGATTGCCTACTATAGATGATTGCTTGGAGTGCAGGCCTCGAGGACGCCAGCAGAATGAGACATCGGTGTTCCAGCGCTTGGGGCCCAGAACACGTCATGATGACCATGTGAGGCGGCCATCCAGGGATGATCTCGAGCCAGAAGAGGAAGACAAGTACCATCATCCACGATGGTGTCCTGACGGGCGCAGCCGATCACAGAAGCGCAGGGTACAACGCCTGCGCAATCTTGAAGAGGTAGAAGCAAAGTACCTCGATGTGCTGAGGAAAGCGCGTCCGGATCTCACGGAGCAAGTCAGGCGACCGCGAAGGGAGGGGAGGCGTCCCACAAGGAGGGAGTGGCACCCCAAGCAGACAAAAGCCGATGAGAAGCCGTCGGCTAATGTGAACATGGTGTTTGTGCTCCCGTCGGAGTTTCGGGCGCCCCAACCGGAGGAATTGGCCATCGCGCAGCTGGATCTCGGCCCACAACCGATCATCTTTGAGAAGCCCAAGGAGAAGAGCTACAAGCACCTGAAGGGATTGTATCTCAAGGGCTTCATCGACGACAAGCCTGTGAACAGGATGTTGGTCGACACTGGCGCCATAGTCAACCTGATGCCGTACTCAGTGCTGCGCTGATTGGGTCGTTCTACTGCTGATCTCATCAAGACCAATCTCATGCTCAATGATTTCAACGGTCAGCTATCGGAGGCACAGGGTGTCCTAAATGTGGAGTTGACAGTCGGCCGCAAGACCGTTCCAACGTCGTTCTTCATCGTCAATAGTAAGAGTACATACACAGTGATGCTTGGGAGGGATTGGATTCACGCCAAATGTTGTGTTCCTTCCACGATGCACCAATGTTTGGTCCAGTGGGATGGCGATGAAGTGGAGGTGGTCCGTGCAGATGATTCCAGCGAGGTTTCGCTTGTGGACATGAACGCCTGGGATGCGGAAGGCCAAGAGCCGATCTCAGGGATCGCGCTGAAAGATTGTGATCGGATCGAAGCGACAAAAAATGGGCTGAGGCTGGTCTTATCCACTGGCCTCACAGAGTAGACATGTCCTGGCATGCTACGGAATCCAACAAGGTTAGAGAGGCCGGTCCCAGCGACCGGCCCCAAAAAATGAGTAATATGTATTTGGGGTTACAATTGTCACATCGTGTACAAACAATGGCCTTTGCTGAGCATTCAGTTCTGAATGATAACGGAAATGTGGGAGCAGCCAGCCCATGCGGTTGGCCGGAAAATTTTTCTTGTCATCTACCTGTGTTTGCTTTCGATGTCGATCTTTCAGACGGTGGCAAGCTAGGTTATGGGTTTACGTCTGCTGACGATTTGGAGGAAGTCGATATCGGTCCCGGGGATAAGCCGCGACCGACATTTATCAGCAAAAAGTTAGACCCGATCTTGCATGAGCAAATGATAGCACTGTTGAAGGAGTACCGGGATGTTTTGCATGGGACTATACTGAGATGCTTGGTCTAGATAGAAATATCGTCGAGCATCGGCTCCCGCTCAAGAAGGGATTTCGGCCGTTTCAGCAACCAGCACGGCAGATGAAGGCCGAATTCCTAGAGGAGGTTAAGAAGGAGGTGCAAAAGATGCTGGACGTAGGATTCATCAGGCCATGTTGGTATGCAGAGTGGATCTCCAGCGTGGTCCCCGTACAAAAGAAGGATGGCTGATGGCGAGTCTGCGTGGATTTCAGGGACCTCAACAGAGCAACGCCAAAAGATGAGTATCCAATGCCTGTTGCAGAAACATTGATCAATGCAGCAGCTGGCCATAAGATGATGAGCTTTATGGACGGTAATGCCGGCTACAATCAGATTTTCATGGCCCCAGAGGATGTACACAAGACCGCGTTCAGAGTACCAGGTGCAGTCGGATTGTTCGAGTACTTGGTTATGACTTTTGGATTGAAAAATGCCGGTGCAATGTACCAACGTGCCATGAATTACATTTTTCATGATCTCATCTGCAAACTGGTAGAAATTTATATTGATGATGTCGTGGTCAAGTCCAAATCAGCTGGGGGGCATCTAGAAGATTTGCGTCAGGTCTTGGAGAGGACTCGGAAGTTTGGGCTCAAAATGAACCCAAAGAAATGTGCCTTTGGCGTATCGGCCGGTCAATTTTTGGGATTCCTAGTGCAAGAACGGGGAATTGCGATCGGCTTGAAGAGTCAAGAAGCTGTGAAGACGATGAAGCCGCCTACCATGAAGAAGGAGTTGCAGAAGCTCATCGGTAAAATTAACTTTATCAGACGATTTATTTCTAATCTGTCTGGACGCATCGAACCGTTCATGGGTTTAGTGAAGATCAAATCCGATGATGAGTTTGGCTGGGGGGGCAGAACAGCAGTAAGCTTTTGACGAAATCAAAGAATATTTGTCAAAGCCTCCAGTGTTAGTTCCTCCTCAGCAAGATAGGCCGTTCTATGTGTACCTATCCGTGGGTGACACTTCCATTGCTTCGATGTTAATCCAAAAGCACGATGGCCAAGAGAGGGTGGTCTTCTACCTCAGCAGGCGCATGTTAGACGCCGAGACCAGGTATCCTGAAATCGAGAAGATTTCCCTTTGCTTATTCTTTACATGTACAAAGCTTCATCATATTTTGCTCTCGGCGGAAACAATTGTCACATGCAAATCGGATGTCATAAAGCACATGCTGTCGGCTCCTGTTCTGAAAGGCCGGCTTGGGAAATGGATGTTTGCATTGTCAGAGTTCGATATTCGATATCAGCCTGCAAAAGCAGTCAAAGGACAGGCACTGGCAGATCTTGTTGCAGATAGGATCGGCACTGATATTGCTGCACTATTTATTCGTGCTTGGGCTATGTTCTTTGACGGATCGGCTTGTGATGATGGGTGTGGTGTGGGAATTCTGTTGGTGTCGCCTCGAGGGGCGACTTACTCCTTTTCCATCAGGATGACTGCCCCATGCACCAATAATTTGGTAGAGTATGAAGCTGTTCGCAAAGGGATGGAACTGCTCCTCGAAGCTGGTGCAGAAGCGGTGGAAATATTTGGAGATTCGAAGCTGGTGATTTCTCAGCTCACGGAAGAATATAGATGTGAGAGTGAGGCTCTTTTTCCAATATGGCTGCAGTGCCGTGAGTTGATGTCACGATTCAGGTACATCAATTTCCACTGGATACGCAGGACTCTGAACAGTGAAGCCAATGATTTGGCACAGATGGCTTCCGGGTATAAGGAAACAACCGATGAAGTCCATGTGGAGATTCAGTTTCTAGAACCTGGAGACTGGAGAGCCGATATCTTCAATTATTTGAAGGATTCGGCTCGAGGGGCACCCAGAAGGATAAGACTCAAGGCTATGAAGTTTGTTCTGATAGGGGATGATATGTTCTACAGAACCTTGGAAGGACTACTGCTTAAATGTCTGGGACCTTCAGAGTCAAATCGGCTCCTGCATGAGGTTCACGAGGGAACCTGCGGTACTCATCAATCGGCTCATAAGATGAAGTGGCTGATTAGGCGATCGGGTTATTACTGGCCCACTATGCTTGAAGATTGCTTCAAATATTACAAGGGATGTCAGGCATGTCAGAGGTTTGGCAAAATTCAGATAGTGCCAGCATCTGTAATGAATCCTATCATCAAACCGTGGCCATTCAGAGGTTGGGCCATGGACATGATTGGTCAGATCAACCCGTCATCTAGCAAGGGTCACCAGTGGGTCTTAGCTGCTACAGATTATTTCACAAAGTGGGTGGAGGCAGTGCCCATGAGGTCAGTAGCGTCAAGAGATGTGATCAGCTTTGTCAAAGAGCACATCATTCATAGATTTGGGATTCCTCAAACTATTACAACCGATGGAGGATCGGTCTTTATATCAGAGGAATTCAGGAAGTTCACCGCTGACATGGGGATTAAGCTGATCAGATCATCTCCATATTATGCCCAGGCTAATGGACAAGCTAAAGCATCCAACCAGAGCCTTATCAAGTTGATCAAGAGAAAGATCGATGAATATACTAGGCGCTGGCATGAGGTGTTGTCAGAAGCTTTGTGGGCATATCGTATTTCATGTCACGGGTCCACCAAGACATCGCCGTACCATTTGATCTACGGCCAAGACGCTGTGTTACCATGGGAAATCATGGCGGGATCAAGGCGTGTCGAGTTCCAGAACGATCTGACAACCGAACAGTATGCAGCCTTGATGAATGAAAATGTGGAGGACCTGACAGAGCTAAGACTTTGGTCATTGGAAAAGATTAAGGAAAACAAGGCTAAAGTTGCTCGTGCGTACAACAAGAAGGTCAAGCCAAAGAATTTCCAGGTTGGAGACTTGGTTTGGGAGGCAGTATTGCCATTGGGAACCAAAGATAAAAAGTATGGCAAGTGGTCTCCAACTTGGCATGGGCCGTACAAGATTGATCAGGTTTTGCCTGGAAATGCATACATACTCGAGGAATTGGACGGCGTCAAATTTCTTGTTGCTGTCAATGGCCAACACCTCAAGAAGTATTTCCCGAGCATGTGGGAAAGCGAGTAACAAGAGCCGATGAGATCCATCTGGCTGTACCGAGAAAGGCCAACACGTTGAGTTGGCCAGTAAAAAAAAAGAAGAAAAAGGCCAACACATTGAGTTGGCCAGTAAAAAAAAGAGAAAGGCCGACACGTCGAGTTGTCCGGTAAAAAAAAGGAGATAGGCCAACACGTTGAGTTGGCCGGTAAAAAAAATGAATGAGAGGCCAACATGTTGAGTTGGCTAGTAAAATACGTATGAGAAGCAAGATAGCCGATGTGTAACCATCAACTTAAGGTGTTTTAAATGAGTACAAGTTTCAGGTTTAACAGGCAACATCAAATGTTTCTGAATAGTCCTACTAGTTCAGGAATCCTTCTATAGCATGGATGGCTTCTGCACGTACAGCGTCAGCTCTTGCAATGATTTCTTCGTCGTCCTTGTCATCGCCTGATATTATCTGCCGACTCAAGGTGCTTATCTCTGCAAACTCTGCCTGTATTTGTTCAGTCATTTCTTGGGCTTCCTGCTTGGAGTTTGCGATCGAAGCTTTCTCCTCTTGGATTAGTCTTTGGGTATTGCGGACCTTTTCTTCAAGTTCCATCAGTTCCTTTTCCAAGAGGTTGAGTCATCTTGTGTTCTCGGAGATATCAGCTTTAGCATCTAGAGTTGCTTTCTTTTGGTTGAGGGCTTTGCACTTTTGAGATATGTCAGTTTTCAGAGAGACTTGAGAACGACGTGCTTCTATTCTTTGTTGAGCTGCCTTCACCTCTGCCCGAAAGAAAGGAAGATGGCCGGCTGGCCAAAGTTTGACTCGAAGTAATTCTGGAAGCCGGGATTCTATCTGCTCAAGAATTTCTTTTATCTTGCTGGAATCATCAACCAGAGTAGTGATCGGAGCAGATAGTAGATCCTTGATGAGTTGAAACTGATGTGCCAAATTAGCCGATTGCTGCAAAGATGGTGTTTCTACTCCAGGGACAGTCAGACCGATTGATGCCGAGTCAAAGGAAAGCAAACCTGAAATATCAAAGCCCTATGGATATATCTGAAGTTAGAGCAAGATGCATTTATGAAGCTATCGGCTGGTTTAGAATTGGCTCATAAAGTTACCTGTTCTGAAAAGGGAGTGATGATCGGTTCAAGTGTAGCCGATCCGGTTGGATTGGAGGTGACAACAGGGGCTTCGACTGTGTTAGCCTGTTCGTCATGTACATCCGTCAGAGTATTTGAAGTTTCAGTTGCTCCAGTGTCAGCTTCATGAACGATGACTTCGTGTTGTGCTGGGATACTGGTTTCAAGGATGTCTTCAGCTGCGTCCTGGAAATAGAACTACAGTCAACCAGAGTACATGTGTATGCAATAAAGAAGAAGTTTTAGAAAGATGAGTTACCTAGTTGGTGTTGGACTCTGATGGGCTTGGGGAAGCTGGTGCTGGTTTCTTGATGACTCGCCTTGTGATCATCTTCCTTTTCTTGGTTAAAACTCGAGGGGCAACAATTGCAGAAGCTTGTCTTCGTTTGGAAGCCGACGGAAGTAAGTCTGGCTGAACAGTCATTATCACTTTCTTCATTGTTGGTGATCCCTTGCAGAAGAGTACATCAGGGGCAGTTGGAAGAAAGTGGAATGGCTCCCCGTTGCTGGTCATGGGTTCTGGACCATCTTGTTGCTGCCAACAGGGTGAGCAGGATTAGGCAAGAGAAAGGGATAGAGGACTTAGAAGGATTAAAGTGCACAGATTCAATACCTCTTCCTCGGGGATTACATATTCAGGATCAATTTGCTGCAGTTGAGGACCTAGAGCTTTCCTGAATACATGTGTTTTCCACATTCCCCACCATGTGCTGAAGTCGATTGATGAGGAGGTGAAGGACAGATCAGCTGGTATTGGAATGTGGAGATCATCGAACATGCTGTAGCATCTTGAACTGGTGAGGCCATCAGGCAGATCGGCTCTACTCTCCACCAAGTGGTGAATATGGAAGTGGCGAGTAATGCTAGTTATCTTGATGTTCGTAGTATGGCTTTTAGTAGAATTCATCGTGCTTTCATTGCCTACCATCTACGAATATCATGTTGTCTTTGTGCAGTCACGTTTCAATCTTATGCTAGTTCTTGTCGCATAGAATTAGTTGCACGGAGACAACACACCCTGCTTCTTTTATATCTAATAGATCCAATTTGTTACGGTTTGCTCTTGTACATAAGAGTTGGCATAATATATGCTAGGTTAGGCCTTGCAAACGGGTTGGGCGATCCAGTGATGTAGTAGATGCTTTATCTTAGCCTTGATAGGGATTGTTCTGGGAATCGGCTCTTGCTAGTTCTTAGGCCTCTGTTTTGGTTATGGTTTAGTTATCTGTTATGTTCATTAGGCCCAGTCACGTGTAGGATGTTCCGATCTAACAGTGAAGCTTTTACCGTTGTGGATTAGATTAGTTTGATTTAATTGAAGTAGCTTTACAGTTATTTACTTTATTTATCAATATCCGGATACGAACAGATCCAATCTGACACCGGGACTCGATCGGCTCTTTAAAGCCGATGCAAGAGTCGTCCCGGGGAGCCGACCACGGCTCGGACTTATGTTTCCACGTGTTTGTGTATGCAGGCAGATCGTTGCAAGCATGTTCGCACCTTTCTGATCGGGTATAGGTCAGGTGGCACGCCCTGCGTCTTCATAAGCCGTGGCGTGTGCTGGATTTGCGGGCCGTCGACGAGGGAGCAGTGCCTGCCAGCGCCCCGGCAACCTCCCGGCTCTTCGTGTTGCCTGTCACTGCTCGCCGGTGGGTTTCGACCGACAACACCTACTTAATTTTATGAAAACGGAATGCAAAGAATGGACATGTATGCAATTTGTTGAGTAAACAGAATCTTACCATACACTATCACTCTGGGAGTGGATCAAATCTAAAAGATCTGCAAATGTTTGGCGCGTTGTGGTAAACTTCCCATCTGCATCTGCTCCTTCGACATCACAGCCATTCTTATGTTCTCCACCGGTACCGCAGCAATATCAATGGGAACCCCCAATGGAAACGAGCATTGGGGATACATAAAGACCAGGCCAAGTAAGTCTGCAGTCTCTCCCGGTCTCCTGCATACTCTTTTTGGTTCATACTGTATTTAATTATCTTGGGTAACTTACTCCTCTGCATGCTTCGAGTGGCTGTTTATTTTGCAGAAGCGAACATGTTTTGGTACTGGTATAGGAGCCCACAGAGGGTGTCCACGCCGGCCAGACCATAGCCTACCATCCTTTTGCTGCAAGGAGGCCCATTAAGCGAACTCCAAAATATTGCATGACCTCAGATCGGATCCCCCAACATCCTCATCCTACCTTTTCATTCCATTCTAGATATGCAGAGAGACTCTACCGTGGGCCATGGTAACTTCCTAGAGATTGGGCCACTAGACGTCAACTTGAAGCCGCGCCAGTGGACGTAGCCGTGAAAGAAAAAGATAACATCCCTCCCAGCGGCTGGACCCTCAAAGAAGGAGCAGAAAACGGTCGAAAGAAAATTGACCTACGAGAAGACCACTGAGGAGTTGGAAGAGGACACTGCTCGATATATAAAAGAACAGTTGAAGCCTAAAGTCCCCCTGCCGAGGGAAAAGGTACCTCTAGAATTAGGGAAAAAGCTTCTCGCGAGCCTAGACAACCCACCACAAACTGAAAAGCTTACCCTCGGACTATGAACATACTCTGACAAAGGCACACAAGATGAGAAATATGAAGAAAAAATGTGGCAAGACCATTCCTCAGCTTGGCACACAACAAAAAGAACTCGAGCCCCTCCGGGTGCCAGGGTTGCCACTCCTACACCGGATGGACGTACAACTCCAGGCGGACCTACAGGCCGCGATATTTCTTTCTGATACTGGATTAACGCTAAAGGAGGTGTTATCGCCATAAATTAACAGGTTAATTTATGGGCCGCGAGTGAGTTGGGCTTAATGAAGAAATTGAAGGAGGCTTACGAATCGGCTCCTGCATGAGCATTTGGGCCATGTATCCTTAGATTTAGTTCAGATTGAGTTAGAGATAGAGTCCGATATGGACACGTTAGTTTAGATTGTTTTCCAAGTCTCCGGACTATAAATATGTACCCTATGATATTTGTAAAAGAAGAACGTCATCACGTTTCGAAAACAACAACTCTCGGCGCACCACCACCCCTAATTCTAGGGTTTCATCCAAGTAAGCGCCATGCTGCCCTGATCGCTTCTTGCGATCAGGGCAGTGTTGTTCTTGCTTTTACCTTGGTATTACTCGTACTGAAGCATTTTTTATGGCGAGTAGTGCTAATTATCCTGATTTTCGTAGCATGATCTTTAGTAGATTCATCGTGCATTTGTTGCTTATCATCTACGAATATCATGCCATCTCTGCGTGCTCATGTTTTAATCTTATGCTAATTCTCGTTGCATAGAGTTAGCCGCGTAGAGATGACACCCTGCTTCTTTTCTGTCTAGTAGATCTAATCTGTTATGGTTTGTTCTTATATTTAAGAATCGGCGTAATATCTGCTAGGTTAGGCCGTGCAAACGGGTTGGGTGATCCGGTGACGTATTAGATGCTTTGCCTTGATCTTAATAGGGATTGATCTGGGAATCGGCTTTCGCTTATTCTTAGGCCTCTTTTCTGGTTAAGGTTTGGTTATCAATTACGCTCGTTAGGCCTAATTACGTGTAGGATGTTCCGATCTAGCAGTGAAGATTTTACCGTCGTGGATTAGATTAGCTAGATTTAATTGAAGCAGTTTTTGCAGTTATTTGCTTTGTCCATTACCATCTGGATATGCAGATCCAATCTGACACTGGGACTCGATCGGCTCTTTAAAGCTGATGCAAGAGTCGTCCCGGGGAGCCGACCATGGCTCAGACTTATGTTTGCACGTGTTTGTGTATGCAGGCAAATCGTCGCAAGCACGTTCGCACCCTCCTGATCAATTATAGGTCTTTAGGGTTGCCCTGCGTCTCAGGAAGCCGTGGCGTGTGCTAGGATTGCGGGCCGTTGACGAGGGAGCAGTGCCTGCCAGTGCCCCGGTGACCTCCCGGCTCTTCGTGTTGCCTGTCGCTACTCGCCGGTGGATTTTGACTGACAACACATTCTGGCACACCTGGTGGGACCCTCATAAGCAACAACGCCCGCCGCAGAGATGACAGGACCTCAGGACCAAGCACCGATCCCGCCGGTCACCAAACCTATCACATATGACGAGCTGACTCCAGAACACAAGCATAAATACGACGTGGTCAAAGCTCAGTTTGAAGACGATCTCATCGGCTCTTTCGAGAGGACCCGCAACCACGGCATCAGGTGGAAGGGGTTCTCACCCGAAGGTGCTCTCGACAATGTTGATTTGTCCGTACCATCAGAGGAGCGCACCAGAGCCCTGCGCTAGGAGATGAACTACATGGTGGCTCACACGCTTCATCGGCACTCAGAAAGCCTGGTGAATGAGCTCGAGTGTGTGGCGCATCGTGTCGTCCAGGAGGTGATCAAGAACCAGTACTACCCATCAGGACCAATCCTGGGGAGTCATAGGGGAGAAGCCTCACTTCAGTCTAGGCCGCCAATATCGTACTCGCTCACAACTCCAGGGCCATAGAGTTCGCCGATCTACGTCGTCTACAAGATCGGCGGTGATCCCGGGGAAGGCCAGTTCCTGAACGAGCCGCCTAAGGAGATCCTGCACGGCTACACGTGCACGTACACGTACATACCTGATAACATCAACCCAATGCATGCGGGATAGCTGGCAAATACGGGAGCTTCAGGGACAGATGTGGAGAAGCAGGCATGGCTAGTGAAGTACGCTATCGGGCCGAGTGCTGAGCCCTCGGTCCCCGGAGTTTTGAGTGTGGAGCAAGTCAGTGCAATATTAAGGGACCAGTTCGGCATCCTGCCCAAGAGAAAGGCGATCCTCTATTCTAAGCAGTATCCAAGTGATTACGACTTGATCCCGTTGCCGTCCAAGTATCGGCTCCCGGAGTTCACCAAGTTCAGCGGATTAGAAGGGGCCAGCTCTATCGAGCACGTGAGCCGATATCTAACGCAGCTCGGGATGATCTCAGTGTTGGATCCTCTAAGGGTCCATTTCTTCTCCCAGTCTCTCACGGGTTCAACCTTTGGGTGGTATACGTCACTACCCCCAGATTCGATCCGGACTTGGAGGCAGCTGGAAGATCAATTCCACACCCAGTATCATTCAGAGGCTGCTGAAGCCGGGATTGCTGACCTCGCCCAAGTCAAGCAGAAGCGAGGGGAAAGTGTGTCGGAGTACGTGCAGCGCTTCAGAGAGGTCAAGAATCAATGCTACTCATCGTGCATCATAGAAAAGGAGGCAGTCGATTTGGCAGTTCTGGGGCTCGCTAAGCCGATCAAGGATCTGGCTTTTCAGTTGGAATTCACCTCTCTGGCGCACATGGTACAGAAGCTCATGGCATATGAAGACTATCACCCTGATCTGTACCAGGAAAAATTCAAGCGCCATGTGAATATGGCCCAAGCAGATGATTCTGATGATTCTAGCGGGGAACAAGAAGTGGCTGTGGCAGAGTGGACCCGGGGGGCAAGCCCCGTCCCGTGCAAGTGGGTCAAACAGAAGGGACTTGTGAAGGGCTTTGACTTTGACAAGGCCAAGGCAGAGCAGATATTTGACTTACTGCTCAAGGAAAAGCTGTTGAAACTCCCAGAGAATCACAAGTTGCCAACGACGCAAGAGCTGCAGGGGAGGCTGTACTGCAAGTGGCACCACTCGTTCACTCATGCCACGAATGACTGCAAGGAGCTGCATCGGCAGATCCAATCGGCTATCGAGCAAGGCCGATTAATTTTGGCCCAACACACGATGAAGGTGGACAGTCAACCATTCCCACAAGCTAACGTGGTGGAGCTGTCGGATTCTAGGCCTGAGGGCCAGAACTTGGCGTTCCAGATTAACATGGCGGGACCCATGCGCCGCTGTGACGAGCAGAGGAAAGAGGCCGCTTCTGGAAAACGGCCCCAGGATGAGGACGAGCCGGAGCAGCAACATGTTACTGACCAACAAGTGCATCACATCCGCAATCAACTCCCAGCTTCCAATTGGCTTCTGGAAAAATATCAGTATCAGTACAAGTTGCGCCGCCGATATGAATCGAAAAAGGAGGAGTATGAGCACCGCACAGGGAGGACGCTGGGGAGGCGCCAGGCTATACGTGACCACTGGCACTACCCGTTCTTCAAGTACTATTGGAATTCCGGCATGAGCCGATTGCCTACTATCGATGATTGCTTGGAGTGCAGGCCTCGGGGACACCAGCCAGGCGAGATATCGGTGTTCCAGCGCTTGGGGCCCAAAGCACGTCACGACGACCATATTGAGCAGCCATCCAGGGATGACCTTGAGCTAGAAGGGGAGGATAAATATCATCGTCCACGATGGTGTCCTGACGGGCTCAGCCGCTCACAGAAGCGCAGAGTGCAGCGCCGGCTGGCTAGAGCTTGACCCGAAGTGACTCTGGGAGTTGGGATTCTATCTGCTTGAGGACTTTCTATATTTCACTGGAGTCATCGACCAGGGTACTGATTGGAGCAGATATCAGATTTTTGATGTGTTGAAGCTGATCTGCGAGGTCAATCGGCTGCTGTGGTGGTGGTACCTTCGCTCCGGGGGCGATCAGACCCATTGATGCTGGGTCAAAGGTGAGCAAATCTGAAATATTGAAGCCCTGTGGAGATATCAGAGTTAGTTTTGGGAGCAAGGTATATCAACAGAGTTATCAGCTGATTTAAAATCGGCTCATGCGATGTTACCTGTTGTGAGGAAGAAGCGATGGTCGATCCAAGTGTGATCGGCTCAGTTGGGGCAGCGACAGTAGCATCGGCTATGTCAGCTTGTTCGTCATGCGCCTCTATCGGAGCATCGTGAGTTCCGGGTTGGGTTTCCATCATCACGTCATCTGTTGCAGTTTCTTCGCTGCGGATTTCTGCTCGGATGATGGTTGGATCTTGCTGTTCAGGGATTTCAGTTGTTCCAGTATTGACTTCATGAACGGGGGTTCCCTGTTGTGATGGGCTTCCAGTGCTAAGGATGTCTTCAGCTGCGTCCTGGAGAAAGGATTACAATCAACTAGAGTACGTGTGCATAAGAAAAGAATCATTCAGGAAATTTCAGAGAGATGAATTACCTGGTCGGTGTTGGAGTCTGATGGACTTGGGGAAGGTTGTGCTGTCTTCTTGATGACCCGTCTCATGAAGATCTTCCTTTTCTTAGTTGGGACTCGGGGGGCAGCACTTCAAGAGGTTTGTCTCCGCTTAGAGGCCAACTGGGGTGAGTCTGGCTGAACAGTCATTATCACTTTCTTCATTGGCGGTGATCCCTTGCAAAAGAGAATATCAGGAGCGGTTGGGAGAAAGTGGAATGGCTCCCCGTTATTTGTCATGGGTTCTGGACCATCTTGTTGCTGCAAGCAAGGTGAGCAAGGTTAGCCAAGAGAAATGGGAGAGGGCTTAGAAAGAATAAGAGCACAGGTTCAGTACCTCTTCCTCGGGGATTGCATATTCAGGATCAATTTGCTGCAGTAGAGGGCCTAAAGCTCTTCTGAATACATGAGTTTTCCACATTTCCCACCAGGTGTTAAATCCGATTGATGAGGGAGTAAAGGATAGATCGGCTGGTATTGGAATGTGGAGATTGTCAAACATGCTGTAGCATCTTGAACCGGTAAGACCATCAGGTAGATCAGCTCTACTCTCCACCATGTGGTGAATATGAAAGTGGGGAGGGACTTGTCCTAGGCCGAATTGCCGAGCTGCTATGACTGGTTGATAGGTTTCATAACCTGGTTTGATGATTCTGTTGGAAGTGCTTGTGCCGACAGGAAGGAAGCCAGGTCGGATCATTAGAGAATATAGATGCCGAGTGCTGTTGTCATCGGCAAAGCTATCCTGCCTAAAGGTAGATGGATTCTCAAAGGCTTCAGATTCAGTGAATGGAAAGAAGGGATTCTCTAGGCCTTTGTAGAAAACTTTAAACCATTTTGTTGCATCTGTTGAGTTCAGTTTACTGCCAGGGAGGCTGAATAGGGCTTGGCCGTAGCTGGTGCATCTAATTGGTTTGCCATTTTCGTCAGGGAAGGAATTCTTGGCTAGGCTTTGAAAGTTTGGAATCTGGTGCTGGAAATAGAGTTGTGCCCATAACTGAATGAACCACCAAGAGCCTCCAGTTCTGAGTTTCCTTTGGCTGAGCAAGCTAGTTGTCATCAAATAGAGACATCTGTATGTTTCTCCGAGGAAAAGCTTGTCTAGGCTGGTGCGATTGCCATGAGCCAGATGGTAAGCCAAAGAAAGATAATTCTTGGTTGGGGCTAAGGAGGGACCACAGAAGATGAAATGTTCTAACCAAAGATTTAGAAAGGCTGTGTGTTCCTTTTTACCTACTGGGCCTTTTGTTTTCATGTGCTGGTTCATGTAAGTGCTCCAGTTTGTGCAGTCTGTTTTAGATGAAAGTTTGAAGGGGACTTCTACCATTCTGTGAGCTGCAGGATCAGGGGATCTAATGTCTAGGCCAGTAATCATGGTAACATCTAGCAGAGTAGGGGTCATGGGTCCATGACCAAAGAGGAAATAGTTCAGAGCGTCGGACCAGAAATAGCCGATGGTCTTCAGAAGGTTTTCATCTTTATCTAGAGGGGATAATGACAGACTGAGTGCATCGGCTATGTTCAGTTCTTGCCACAAGGGTATATAGGTTTTTGCTACTCTGCTATACCATGTGATCCAACTTTCAGGTGGATTAGGCTAGGCTCTTAAGCAGTCGGCCCAGGAATTTAAATTGATGTTTTGGCTCACGAAAGGGATTCTATTCGTTTCACAGGAGATTAAATATGTGGGATTTTCGTGAGCTCGTGGACCAAGACAAAAGGAGTTGGGATTGGAAGGATGCGGCAGAAGGATGTCTGACACCTGGAGTTCAGAGATTCAGAAGTTTATATATGGTGTCATATTTCAGAGTTTAATTCGTTCAAGGTTTAATGAACTGAAGAAAGTTAAAAGGACAGGCTGAATATTACCTTCAGGCCGAAAATTGCCGTATCGTCATTTGGAGATCTCGCTGTTTGAGCTGCAGGGTCCGCCATGGTTCAGATCTGCTGACTTAGGGTTTGGTCGTTTTGCGGGCTCTGGTTCGAATTCTGGATGCTTTGCGAGTCTTTGCTCGAACTTATGGAGCGGGATTCTCGAATTACTCTCGGATTTGGAGTGTCTATTTCGAGTTGGATTCAGAGTGGAAGTGGTGTTCTGTTCTTATGTGGGTTGCTTCCAATTTTGAATTTTGTCGGCTCTTGGATATTAATGAAGCCAGATGCGTTGCCATCGGCTTTTGGGGGATGATTCGAGTGAGCGGATTAGAAAATAAGGGATTTCATTGAGGTTGAATTTTACAAGCAAAAGAGCCGATTTGACAAAGGATGAATCCTTCGGCTACAGTACTACTCCTACAGTACTACCTACATCTACCGCTCGTAGGTACCTAGTACCTACGGCGTTTGGGGCTTCACACCGGTGCATCTCCGCCGTCTCCGTTGTCGTCGTCGTCGCTGCTGCCGCCACAGGCCTCGGTGTTGCTGCTCCGACCGCCGCCGCCGCTGCGTTCTTCTTCACTGTCCTCTTCGGAGGACCCGAGGAACAGGAAGATGTTCCCATTTGTCGGGTCGTCGCCACTGGAGGAGGAGCCGATCTCCTCTTCCGAGGAGGAATCGGCTCCATCCCAGGAGAAGCCCTCATCACTGCTGCTCTCCGGCTCCTCCTGGAACAGGAGTCGGAGGTCTTTGCCATCGGTTTTGGGCTCGTCGTCTTTGGAGACGATCCCGAAGTCGAACTCCTCTGCATCCCAGTGTAGAGGAGCGAGCGCCTCGTACGCTGCCGTCGGGACGTCCTCCGGCGTTGGTTCCCAGCTCTCAGAAATAGAGTCGAGGGAGGAGGCGGAGGAGCTTGAAGAAGAAGGGGAAGAAGGATAGTCGATGAAGTTGGAGCCGGATGAGGAAGAGATCGCCATGGCTACTGAAGGTTTGGGGTTTTCTGCGCTGTTGGCTGAGGGAGGAAGATGAATTTGTGGCGAAAGCAGTCGGTTCAGGGTAAGATTAAATAAGGAGAAAACGGAAGATGAATCGGCACTTTCACATTCCACGAGGAGCCAGTTGCAGAGACGTTGCGTCTTCCATGGTGGTTATGGTGCGTTTTAATGAGCATCAACGGGAAGATGAAGCGGCGAAGTGGTTTTGGAATTATCATTGCCAAAACCAGGGGGCATGTGTTATCGTCATAAATTAACAGGTTGATTTATGGTCCTGCGAATGTCGAATGCCGAAGAGAAAATGTTTGGAGTCAAGTATCGGGACCATGATTTCTTCCGCGGAGAGGACGACTTCTGGGTGTACTTCGAAAATTTATATCACATTTACCATCGACAAGCCCTCGACGCCTCTATCATCACTATTTAGATTTTGTAAGTATCACTTACCTCTACATTAATACTTTTTGTTAATAAGAACATAATTATATATGTGCATTATAAAATTTCTATTGTATCGTTTAGACAGGAGACCCAAAGAAGTCGAAAACATGGATGGCACCATCAGATCAGCTTCATTTCTCCTTTGCTAGTCAACCAGAATGTGTTCAACGAAAATTACAAGGAAACGTGGCAAAACATGTACGATTCGTTGACTAGGCAAAGTTACAAATCCTATATATTCATATCATACAACTTTGGGTAAGCCTTGGTCGACTCAATCCTCTGTTATATTACTAAATAAATACTAAGTCATCTAATGCATGTATGTATATATCCTATCTATATCTGCAGTTATCATTGGATTTTACTCATACTTTCCGTAGAGACCAGCAATCTTATAGTCTTTGACTCAATGAGAAATCCAACATATCATAGACCCATTGAACAGGTAAGTTCAGTTTGCATAATCATATTCTTTTTTTGTTAATAACAATTCCTGAATATCAAACTTAACTTTGAGCGCAGGGTTTGGAAAAAATTTGTGAAAAATAACAAAGGACGTGGTCAATGGAGGCCCGAACTGAACGTTAACATGGATTATCCGGTATGTTGATTCATAAAGATTTGTCTAGTTAAGTATATAATCCCAAATTGTTCTAAATTGAGTAATTTATTTGTTTCTCGTTAAGTGTGCGAGACAACAACAAGAAACTGATTGGTACGGTTACTACGTATGCGACTACTCACACATCATGACTTCATGTGGGAAGACTACTGATGAGGACATGAGAGTACGTCCAAAGAGTTCACTAGTACATTTTCATAATTGTACTAACGTACATGATGTTAATATTTTTTTCCTAAATGATAGATGTCTCAAATGGGGGATGAATGTTACTGTACTGAACGGATCAACGCCGTGTGCGAGCAGCTCGCCGGATTCATTTTGAACGAGATCTTGGATCCTAGAGGCGAGTTCTATCACGACGGTCACATCCATAGAGGACTTCCATCGAGCTCCTGAGGGGACCAGTAGTTGGACTACAAACATGACTTGACATTTGTAAATATTTATAAACGTGATGCCTTGATGTTTGTATATTTGTAAATATATGTGTTCATCTAATTAGTTTAATTATATGCTCGCATTTCACTTTTAGTTAGTTTCAAATATTCTCTGAAAACGAACACGAACGACCAATGAACGTATAGTACTGTAGAGCTCGAGTGCGTTTAGCAATTATAAAAGAATAAACAGTAATAAATAAACTGGATTTGGAGAAAAAAAAGGTCATTGGTACCGGTTGGAAAGACCAACCGGTACCAAAGAGCCTGCCACGCTGGTGGTGGCAGGCTCTTTGATACCGGTTGAAAAACCCGGTGTCTTAAGACTAGGCTATTGGTCTTGGTTTGCGGGAACCGGTTGGAAAACCGGTGCCTAAGGCCTTCTCCAACCGGTTCCATAACTTGTTTCCAGTAGTGCGACCTGTCCCTCGCCGGGTTCGCCAACCGGACCAGCCACTGGCACGCCTTTCCCGGCTACGAGCATGTGATCCCCAACGCCACGCTCCTCCCGTTCGGCAACAGCTACCGCGACCTCATCGGCGGCCTGGCGAACCTGCCGAGCCTGCCCCTGGGCCAGGACCCCACGCAGCGTGCCGTCCACGCGCTCTCCGGCCACGACCCGGCCGCCGCTGGCAGCGATGACGTCGAGGCGCTGAAGCGGGGGCTGGCGACGCTGACAGTGACCCAGTGCGAGGCCCTGCGGCTGACGCCAATCAAGGAGACGGTCTCCCGGGGGTGGGAGAGCGGCGACGCGCATCTCACCCCGGAGCACCTGGGGTACATCGAGCACTGGGACGCCATGTGCTTAGAGCACAGGATGTAGGGTATTATGCATCCATGCAGCCCGAACCTGTCTAAACCACATATTGTTTGCACCATCGTGTTCTTAGTCTCGGCGACTTCCCACGACTAATACTCTACCATGGGGTATACCTAGGTAGACGTGCCAGTAAAACACCGACAGCTAGCGCCCACCATGCGGCACATCTTCGATGATCTCTCGACGAATTTGATGGCATCCCTCCGACTTCACCGGCGTCCCTAAACCGAGCACAACCATCCTCTTCAGTTCATGGCTTAGCCAACGGAACAAAACCATCCTCTTCAGTTCATGGCTTAACCGTGGCGCCTATTTTAGAAGCCACATGGCCAGCCCTGAAGATTTGGAAACTAATGCCACAATTCTCAATGGCTGCGTAGACGACCAGCTCGAAAAACCCAAGGACTAATCAATACTAGCGGAATCGACTGCGTCTCAGATAAACTCGCTCAGTGCATTGAGCTTGCACAGGCGATGCTTTACCAAAACGGCGTTCAAATCGCCGAAAATTCTAAAAGATCACACTCACACTATTGGTGTTTAACCGCCAAGCCTACTATGGGTATCCCTGGAGTAGTTGATTGTAGGAAGAGACTCGCTGAGATCAATAACACAATGGCGTAAGGAACACAAAGATTTATACAGGTTCGGGCTGCCAAGAGCGTAATACCCTACGTCCTGTGTGGTTGTTTGTATTGACTTAAGGATTGATGGTGTATCGTCTGTTTTGGAGGGGTCCCTGCCTGCCCTTATATAGTCTGGCGGGACAGGGTTACATGGAAAGTCGCAATCGAGTACTATAGGAGGTGGCCCTGGCCTCGTATATATGGCCGGCCAGCAAAATAAAAAAGAATAAGTTTTAATTTCATTTATTCCGGCCTAATTAATGTAACACCTATTGTGATAATCACCTATAATTAAATTTAATCACGACCATTAGTTTTAAACATCCACCACTAACCACAAGATAAAAAATTTTCTGTCAGCCCGGGCCGGATCGGTCCGGCCGGTGTGAGCAGTCGGTCAGACCGGTTGATCCAGATGGCCCATGGTCAATAAAATGGGAAGCAACCTCACTCTTGTGTTAATTACCTATAATTAAATTTAATCACGACCATTAGTTTTAAACTTCCACCATTAATTACGGGATAAAATTTTTCTGTCAGCTCGGGCCGGATCGGTCCGACCGGTGTGAGCTGTCGGTCAGACCGGTATGAGCAGTCAGTCAGACCGGTTGATCCGGATGGCCCACGGTCATTAAAATGGGAAGAAACTAATTTTGTTAGCTTCGTATCTTCATGCTCTATATGATTAAACCATAAAATGTGTTGTTTGACAACTTTTTATATGCAGTTTTGTTTATGTTTGATAAAATGCTTTTCTAATTTGTTAAATGCATAATTGGAGTTAGGAGCATGCTAAAAACATAAAACCAGTTGGATTAGCTCTATTTTGACATGTAGTACTTAGGGAAGTTAAGGCAAGTCGTTAGCAATTGTTTTCGGATATCGGGTGTTCTAAAATTGAAAAATCATATTTGCATTCACTCATATCATATGCATACGTGTAGCAGCCGCAGCGGAGGAGGTTGTGTATGAAGTGATTGCTGAGCCAACCCAGGAGCAGCCGGAGCAAACTCAGGAGGGGACTTCGAATGACTCGGCCTAAGGCCCAGTTGACCCTAACTCTAGGCAGCAGCCCAAAGACAAGCCCCGGTGCATAACCCCTAATTTAAATTTATGCAATGTATCTAATTAAGTATTTATGCATTAAGTTACAACAATTGTTTGAAACCTTAGTTGCATGATCCCTAGGTTTCCGTGGGCCCTATACTAGTTGGTGTATGTCGATAGCCTTGCCACGCTAATTAGGACTCGGTAGAAGTCGAGTAATTTTCTGTTACTCGCGAGATATAGGATGTATTTCTATTTCAGTACAGGAGCATTGAATTCAAGATGAAAGTATTGGGACCAGAGACCAAACGGGGAATGTGTAGTCCCGTCTGTGTCAGTTAAGGACCGTACCGTTGTTGGCTGTGCTGATCGAGGATTGAACTGTACTAACCTCATGCCGGGAGTAGGAGGTAGTCGAAACCGGTAAGCCTAATACTGCCTTGCTTCGAAAGTACAGGGACCCACACCCAACTCCTAGGGTAGTCGAGTGGCTGCGGAGAAAAGGGGTTGCATGTATTTACTTTTGGTGGTCTCTCGTAGGGCTCGACTGATTATATATAGTTCATCAATCTCATGTTTGGATATTGGTAGAATTTCATAAAAAAAACTAGTTACATAGCCTTTGAGCGTCTCCAAGATTCATGCAGAGCGGATAGACATTATTATTATGTAAAGCATGTAGCACATGCATTCACGTGCAGAAAAGAGCGAAATTATTTTATTATAGTCACTTCATAAAACAGCCAACGAACGAATTAAAATTGAAGTATGGCAAGGAGCTAGCACACACACTCCATATCCCAAGTATAATGGCCGTAGGTTCCTGACTAATATATAGCCTCAGTTGCAGCGGGGGCTCTGGGCGAAGGCGCTGACTGGGAACGACTGAGTCGACTTCTCTAGCTGGATATTGATCTCGTTGCCAGCGCGGCTCACCTGGTTGAACCCGAGCCACGCGAACTCCACCTGCAACCTCACGCCGGAGACACGGCTGATGGAACCAGACTTGATGATCCCGCTGACGCTTCTGTCATACCGAAACTTGAATTGCTTGCCGGCGACTGTGACGAAGAAGTTGCACTCGCCGGGGAGGGTCACCTCCAAAGCACCGCCTGGGTGGAGCGCGTATGACTGCACGCCAAGCGGTAACAGACCCCGCGGCAAGTTGTACTGCTGCAGGACGTCGTACACTGTCGTGGCCGCATCTGTTTGGGAGGTGGCGGCATGGACGATGGAAGCCACAACGGCAATGGCAAGGAGGAGATTCTGTTGTTTGCCCATGGCGGCTGGTCGGATGGTACGTAAGAAAGCAAGTCTAGAGTTATAAGCGCTAGGATACTGGTGGAGGTGGCCCTGGCCTCGTATATATAGCTGGCCAGCCAAATAAAAAAAGGATATGTTTTAATTGCATTTATTCCGGCCTAAGTAACATTCCATCAAAACGTCCCTCCATTTATCAAAGAAATTAAACTTATCCTGCTGTACCATTCTCTGCATGGATGTGGATCGATGCTCCAAAATGGTAGGATCCAAACGTATCAGATTTTATTGACGCTCAATTTTCTGGGTATTAACATTCCCTCGTTTTCTTTGATTGAATGCTAAAAGTGGCAATAAAACCACATTAAAACATTCCCTCATTCCCACCCCAAGGCAGCATGGCATCTCCCAAATTTGAAATCCCCACCACCACAAGATTGTAAACAGCAATTTCCATTCGGCAGAGGGATTCCTATCATTACCATTTTCTCCGATCCGATCCACGTAATGGCTGAGATTGTTTTCGTAAGTAGACCATGTGTACATGAGTGAAGATGAATTAGCTACAAACTACTCTCAAGTAGTGAAATCTGAGGACCGTCAGACATTAGTAGCTATAACTAGATAAATACCGATGAACGGTTGGTCGGTACATAATTCTAGCGACCAGTCTGTCACTATTTCAATATCTTCCGACTCCATATAATAAATCGGTAAAAATATTTATATATTTTGTTGAATGGTCGGTTAGTAAAACTAAGAACTGGATCTAACTATGTGTCGGCACAGTCGTACTGGGCCTTGGGCAACTAGCCCATGACTGAAAACAACGACCCACGATTCCTTTTTGGCACCCTCCTACATATGACTAACCTCTCGAACCCTACCTTGTCCTCGACTCCTCACTCTCCAGCCACCGTCTACTACCACTCGTCAAGAGCCATGTGTCAGACCCGGGGCCATAGGAAACCTGACATGGCACAGATCAATATCGTATTTGGGATCAGGCATGTCTCATACCCGAATATCGTGTAACTAGTTCCCTAGACTTAGAACTAGTCAGTATAGAAGGAAAACCACCCGAGTAGTACTCGGGATATACTCTAAGACTCGTAACGATTTAGGGTTTCCATGCAACCCTGCTCCCCAGCCTATATAACGGCGGGCAAGGACCCGTCCGAAGCATAGACTCCCTAGACCATCATCTACAATTCTCAAGCAATACAATAAACCACCAACAGGATGTAGGGTATTACGCATCCATGCGGCCCGAACCTGTCTAAACCACATATTGCTTGCACCATCGTGTTCTTAGTCTCGGCGACTTCCCACGACTAATACTCTACCATGGGGTATACCTAGGTAGACGTGCCAGTAAAACACCGACAGCTAGCGCCCACCATGCGGCACATCTTCGATGATCTCTCGACGAATTTGATGGCATCCCTCCGACTTCACCGGCGTCCCTAAACCGAGCACAACCATCCTCTTCAGTTCATGGCTTAGCCAACGGAACAAAACCATCCTCTTCAGTTCATGGCTTAACCGTGGCGCCTATTTTAGAAGCCACATGGCCGGCCCTGAAGATTTGGAAACTAATGCCACAATTCTCAATGGCTGCGTAGACGACCAGCTCGAAAAACCCAAGGACTAATCAATACTAGCGGAATCGACTGCGTCTCAGATAAACTCGCTCAGTGCATTGAGCTTGCACAGGCGATGCTTTACCAAAACGGCGTTCAAATCGCCGAAAATTCTAAAAGATCACACTCACACTATCGGTGTTTAACCGCCAAGCCTACTATGGGTATCCCTGGAGTAGTTGATTGTAGGAAGAGACTCGCTGAGATCAATAACACAATGGCGTAAGGAACACAAAGATTTATACAGGTTCGGGCTGCCAAGAGCGTAATACCCTACGTCCTGTGTGGTTGTTTGTATTGACTTAAGGATTGATGGTGTATCGTCTGTTTTGGAGGGGTCCCTGCCTGCCCTTATATAGTCTGGCGGGACAGGGTTACATGGAAAGTCGCAATCGAGTACTATAGGAGGTGGCCCTGGCCTCGTATATATGGCCGGCCAGCAAAATAAAAAAGAATAAGTTTTAATTTCATTTATTCCGGCCTAATTAATGTAACACCTATTGTGATAATCACCTATAATTAAATTTAATCACGACCATTAGTTTTAAACATCCACCACTAACCACAAGATAAAAAATTTTCTGTCAGCCCGGGCCGGATCGGTCCGGCCGGTGTGAGCAGTCGGTCAGACCGGTTGATCCAGATGGCCCACGGTCAATAAAATGGGAAGCAACCTCACTCTTGTGTTAATTACCTATAATTAAATTTAATCACGACCATTAGTTTTAAACTTCCACCATTAATTACGGGATAAAATTTTTCTGTCAGCTCGGGCCGGATCGGTCCGACCGGTGTGAGCTGTCGGTCAGACCGGTATGAGCAGTCAGTCAGACCGGTTGATCCGGATGGCCCACGGTCATTAAAATGGGAAGAAACTAATTTTGTTAGCTTCGTATCTTCATGCTCTATATGATTAAACCATAAAATGTGTTGTTTGACAACTTTTTATATGCAGTTTTGTTTATGTTTGATAAAATGCTTTTCTAATTTGTTAAATGCATAATTGGAGTTAGGAGCATGCTAAAAACATAAAACCAGTTGGACTAGCTCTATTTTGACATGTAGTACTTAGGGAAGTTAAGGCAAGTCGTTAGCAATTGTTTTCGGATATCAGGTGTTCTAAAATTGAAAAATCATATTTGCATTCACTCATATCATATGCATACGTGTAGCAGCCGCAGCGGAGGAGGTTGTGTATGAAGTGATTGCTGAGCCAACCCAGGAGCAGCCGGAGCAAACTCAGGAGGGGACTTCGAATGACTCGGCCTAAGGCCCAGTTGACCCTAACTCTAGGCAGCAGCCCAAAGACAAGCCCCGGTGCATAACCCCTAATTTAAATTTATGCAATGTATCTAATTAAGTATTTATGCATTAAGTTACAACAATTGTTTGAAACCTTAGTTGCATGATCCCTAGGTTTCCGTGGGCCCTATACTAGTTGGTGTATGTCGATAGCCTTGCCACGCTAATTAGGACTCGGTAGAAGTCGAGTAATTTTCTATTACTCGCGAGATATAGGATGTATTTCTATTTCAGTACAGGAGCATTGAATTCAAGATGAAAGTATTGGGACCAGAGACCAAACGGGGAATGTGTAGTCCCGTCTGTGTCAGTTAAGGACCGTACCGTTGTTGGCTGTGCTGATCGGGGATTGAACTGTACTAACCTCATGCCGGGAGTAGGAGGTAGTCGAAACCGGTAAGCCTAATACTGCCTTGCTTCAAAAGTACAGGAACCCACACCCAACTCCTAGGGTAGTCGAGTGGCTGCGGAGAAAAGGGGTTGCATGTATTTACTTTTGGTGGTCTCTCGTAGAGCTCGACTGATTATATATAGTTCATCAATCTCATGTTTGGATATTGGTAGAATTTCATAAAAAAAACTAGTTAAATAGCCTTTGAGCGTCTCCAAGATTCATGCAGAGCGGATAGACATTATTATTATGTAAAGCATGTAGCACATGCATTCACGTGCAGAAAAGGGCGAAATTATTTTATTATAGTCACTTCATAAAACAGCCAACGAACGAATTAAAATTGAAGTATGGCAAGGAGCTAGCACACACGCTCCATATCCCAAGTATAATGGCCGTAGGTTCCTGACTAATATATAGCCTCAGTTGCAGCGGGGGCTCTGGGCGAAGGCGCTGACTGGGAACGACTGAGTCGACTTCTCTAGCTGGATATTGATCTCGTTGCCAGCGCGGCTCACCTGGTTGAACCCGAGCCACGCGAACTCCACCTGCAACCTCACGCCGGAGACACGGCTGATGGAACCAGACTTGATGATCCCGCTGACGCTTCTGTCATACCGAAACTTGAATTGCTTGCCGGCGACTGTGACGAAGAAGTTGCACTCGCCGGGGAGGGTCACCTCCAAAGCACCGCCTGGGTGGAGCGCGTATGACTGCACGCCAAGCGGTAACAGACCCCGCGGCAAGTTGTACTGCTGCAGGACGTCGTACACTGTCGTGGCCGCATCTGTTTGGGAGGTGGCGGCATGGACGATGGAAGCCACAACGGCAATGGCAAGGAGGAGATTCTGTTGTTTGCCCATGGCGGTTGGTCGGATGGTACGTAAGAAAGCAAGTCTAGAGTTACAAGCGCTAGGATACTGGTGGAGGTGGCCCTGGCCTCGTATATATAGCCGGCCAGCCAAATAAAAAAGAATAAGTTTTAATTGCATTTATTCCGGCCTAATTAACATTCCATCAAAACGTCCCTCCATTTATCAAAGAAATTAAACTTATCCTGCTGTACCATTCTCTGCATGGATGTGGATCAATGCTCCAAAATGGTAGGATCCAAACGTATCAGATTTTATTGACGCTCAATTTTCTGGGTATTAACATTCCCTCGTTTTCTTTGATTGAATGCTAAAAGTGGCAATAAAACCACATTAAAACATTCCCTCATTCCGACCCCAAGGTTCGTCGTAGCTCCGCTTGTCTTGGGCACCATGGCATCTCCCAAATTTGAAATCCCCACCACCACAAGATTGTAAACAGCAATTTCCATTGGGCAGAGGAATTCCTATCATTAATATTTTCTCCGATCCGATCCACATAATGGCCGACATTGTTTTCATAAGTAGACCATGTGTACCTGAGTGAAGACGAATTAGCTACAAACTATTCTCAAGTAGTGAAATTAGAGGACGTCACTATACCACAACACCAATATCCCATCAGACACTAGTAGCTGTAACTAGATAAATACCGATAAATAGTTGGTCGGTATAGAGTTCTAGCGACCAGTCTGTCACTATTTCAATATTTTCCGACTCCATATAATAAGTCGGTAAAAATATTTATATATTTTGTTGAATGGTCGGTTAGTTAAACTAAAAACTGGGTCTAACTATGTGTCGGCACAGTCGTACTGGGCCTTGGGCAACTAGCCCATGACTGAAAACAACGACCCATGATTCCTTTTTGGCACCCTCCTACATATGACTAACCTCTCGAACCCTACCTTGTCCTCGACTCCTCACTCTCCAGCCACCGTCTACTACCACTCGGTCACTGGTAACAGGCATTAACATGATGCTGGTTACCAAGAACAGAATATTAGTAAAGAGCATCAATCACACCCGTTACCAGTAACGGCATATGGGTAATCGACATCGACGATGCCCGTTACTAGTAACTGAACATATAGGTGACAGGCCTAAATAATTTCATATTACCTATGTGGAAAAATAAAAAACAATTTGAAAAATTGAATTATTAATCTTCTATAATATGAGTCTGATACCCCGACTAATGTCCTCAAGCTCTTTAATTCTAGAGTTTAATCCATAGTGCATCAAGTACTACGTAACCCTTAATTTGTCCCGGTTGGGAAACCCTCCAAGGCGGGAAAAAAGGGAGAACCTTTCTTCCCTGGTCAGGCACCCGGGACAAAAGAGGACCTTTGGTCCTGATTGGAGTTACCAACCGGGAGCCCTCCTCTCCTTTTCATTCAATTCTTTTTTATTTCGATTATACTTTTGTTTTGAAAATCTAGCTAAGTACGAACTCCACTAACATACATATAAATATATATATATATGTATATTCATTTAAATAATATTTGTTCTTAATATTTTACATATATAGAGGAATTCACATATACATGTACTCCGTTCCAAAATGTAGGTCGTTTTGGCTTTTCTAGATTCATAGTATTTGCTATGCATCTAGATACAACGTATGCCTAGATACGTATCAAAATATATGAATCTAGAAAAGTCAAAACGACCTACAATTATATGTATACGTGAATTACTATATACTAGTAAGATGCCCGTGCTAACGCCATGGATAAATTTTAGATGTATACCAAACAATACAAGACACATAGTTAAAACCGAAAATATGTTTCACACAAAGGACAGAGTCCAAAACAAATACCAAAATCAACATAATGACTATTACTAATCAAACAATAAACTTTGCCAATGAGATTCATTGAGCAGAGTTTTCGTGATGCTTTCAGAAACTAATGAATGAAACCCAATGATCACTCAGCAACCTACAAAATTCACAAATGCAACTTTTACATAGATAAAACAAGAGCTACCATTTATAATATCTGTTGTTTTCAAATATGACTTACAAAATAAATAGGTCAATGAATTTGGTAAAGCAAAGTGAGACATATATTATTACTTAACTTAATGTCCAAGACAGAGTAATTTTCCTCCTCACTCTGCCATTCAGCCACATCTCTTAAGAGAGTAAAACTGGTTTTGTAGCCTTATAGCTGAATCTCACAGCAATCAGCATCAGACAAGAGGCATATAAGTATATGTATGCATATGCAAGTCAAGATCCTGGTTAATTCATTTTTGTTCTCATCAATGATTAGCAAATACTCACCAGAGAGAAGCTTCAAGAGCATCTGTGCATGAGAGGTGCCATGAGTGATGCTAATGGCTCGTGTGCTCCTGGCACAAAGACAATACAGAGGCCATCACTTCACCGCATAAGCATCCACATATCTTGGCACAAAAGCTGATCGAGTGAAAACAACTAAACAATGGCATAGCTCCTGCCATTCTAGGCAATATTACTCCAATCTTTTGTTTTAATTGCTGCGTCCTGTAAATATGCATATAAGTAGCAGTGAGCCAGTTAGAAGGCAAACCACACATGTATGCCTTATTAAAGTTTCAGATTCTTGATGGGAAGCATCATTCTCTTCCCAAATTCCTTTTTAGCCGATTGTCACTGCAAGACAGAACCATTAAGTTGGGACATTTGACCAAAATGGAAATAGTGACTGAAAGGCTGGGAGGATGCAGAACATGCAGTCCGGTAAAAACTGCAGCAGATTTGCATAGCAACTGCAATGTGTGGCGAGAGGAATGTGAAGAGCATGGTACCTGTGACTAACCGGAGGCACCGGCTTCCCAGCTTGAGCAGCATGTCACCTACGGCCCAGAAGATGAAGACGCAGCTGTGGGAGCCCCGGACGACGAAGTACTTAATTGTTGAGCATGTCCACATCGTGTACACAACTGCGGGAGTCCCGAAGGAGAGCATGCTGCAGGGCACGTGGCCGGCGGTGCGTGCACGCAGGCGGAGGGCCGCGGCGGCAGTGGCGGGGCTCCATGTGCCTGCGCACGGCCGCGCGACCAGCGGAGGGCCGCGGCCGGTTGGGCCAGCACATGGCTCCCGCCGGGAGGGATGGGGGGCATGCGGCTGCTCACACTCGGGTGAGCAGCACAGCTCCTGCGCGGGTAGGTGAGGCGGCACGGCGCGTCCCCGCCCTAGATCCACCGCCCCTGCCCCTCTCGATCGAGAGAGAGTGCTGGGGGGCCTTTGCTGACCAGATCTGGTCGTCGGTGGGTCCTGGAGCGGCAACTGCGAGGGCGAGCGGAGGCATGGGCGCAAGGGCGTGGGGCGAGCGGGCTACCGGCGGGCAGGGGCGCAACTGTACGTGCGAGCGGCAATGGCGGCCGGCGAAGGAGGGGCGCTGGGCAGCGGCGGCTAGTGCAGGCTGCCCCATCCCCCGCGCGGGGCAGCGTCGGTCGGCGCGGATGAGCCACGGCGCATGCCAGTAGGTGGGGCCGTGGCGCGTGCTGGTGTGCGGGGCCGCGAGCGGCAGTGGCCGCCGGTGGGGGAGCGGCGCGTGCCGGAGTGGCGGGGGAGAGGGAGGAAAAAATGGAAAAAAAAATGAGGACTCGCCAGCGTTCGAACTGCGGGCGCGCGCTGGGAGTCGGGCGCGTGAGGGAGAGGGAGAGGGGAGCGGGGGAGGGACGGACGCGCGGGCGGTTGGCTGAAGCGGTGCGTTGCGTTGAAGCCGGATGATCCATATAAGATCAGCCGTTGGATGGCATTGGACTCATCATGCAAAGGCTGTGGACCATTGAATTTCATGTTGGGGGATTTCTGAGTAGTTTTTTGGGTACTCAATGTTCCACCTTCTCAGCGGGGGAAATTTTCTTGGTGGCTATAGCATTGTTTGATCGGTCCTTTATAGGATGGATGGATGGATGTTAAATATTAAGAATAAATATTATGTAAACGAATATCTATACATATATATGATTTTTTTTTGAACGAGAACCGTGGGGCAAGAGCTCCCCGGCAACTTATATTAAACAAGGGTGCGCCTGAACTCTTACAAAGGAGGGCTTAACTAGAGGTTAGCCTAAAGAAAGAGAAAGAAACTAGCTAATCAACTAACAAAGCTAGGAAATTACAGGGCATCATAGAGAAATAGACTCACGAAGAGAAGGTTTGATTCTACACAGATGATCACCCACTTCTTTCTTAAAAGAAGCCTTCCAAGCGAGCAAGCTTGGAGCCTTTCCATTGAAAATAAGAGCATTTCTTTCATTCCATATGTACCAGGCACCTATCATAACCACCTCCATGAAGAACGGACAGGGGAAGTTTTGTTTAGCAGCAGATAGTTTTTCATGGATGTTACCATCATCTCTCTGAACAATCCCCAAAGCAAACCATCTAGAAGTTGTGCAGGTGCAGGAAAAGAGGAGATGCTTGATAGTTTCCTCCCAATTGTCATGACAGAGAACACAATTGTAACCTTCCTCCAAAAATTTATTCCTTCTTAACATGTTTCTGGTATTCGGCCTATCATTAAGCACCAGTCAAGCAAAGAATTTCATTTTGGGGACAAATTTGGATTTCCATATCCAAGTGATTGTTGGAGGAAGGGCCTCAGCAGAAAAATGGTGTTGATAGAATCTGCTGGAAGAGTATCTTTGATGGTCCCAGATAAAGGTCCATTCATCCTTACGCTCCTCAGTGACCTATTGCAGCTGTGAAAAATATTGCTGCAGGACTAGGAATTCATCATATGCTTGTCTGGACATGGGGATATTGAAGCAGTCCAGCAGAAGTTCCTCATTCCTTAGTTTCCAAAGGGAAATTTTTGGATTCTTGGCATACTGGAACAAGCTTGGCAGGGATTGAGAGTGGATTCTTCCATCAATCAGATCATCCAAAAAACTTATTGCATGTCCTTTGTTGGGAATACAATGGGTAATTCCTCTATACTTTACATGTAGTCTCAAGATGTCCTTCCACCAGAAGGAACCTTTCTCCCTGGCAAGGTGAGGAACAATATCCACATAGTACTTTTGCCAAATTAGCTTGATCCATTGGATGTTCTCTTTTCTATAAAACTTGTCCAGTTGCTTGATTAACAAAGCATCATTCTGAAGACTGAGATTCATGACTCCTAGCCCCCCTATCATTTAGGTTTCTGAACCAAATTCCATGCAGCCAAGTTATATCCTTTCCTTCTGAAGTCACTTCCTTGCCGCAAAATTTTTTCCCTATGCTTGTCAATGATTTCAATCACAGCAACAGGGAGCTTCAGAGAGCACATGTAATAAGTTTGAAGAAAAAAAATTAATGATTTGACCAACTGTAATCTACCAGCATAAGAGATGAAATGTGGACTGGCTGATAGTCTACCTTCGATTCTGCAAGTTAGAGGAGATCTTGAACAAGATTATTGGAGCTCATATAGATATTTACATACGCATACATAGATATGAGATATACAGAGATATATACATATACTTATTTACATAAGAAGTTAAACATATATAGATATAAACATATACTTAATTACATACAAAGTGCAACAAAAGTTTTACACAATATTATCATATTAGACACTCCATCATAGTAGAATTCGCCCTTCTTGTCGATGACCTGCTCATTAGTGAATCCACACAGGGCTTTTTGAATCACCAAAACCCTTTCCTCTGGAAGGAGCTGACCTCGCATTGCAGCGATCCATGGAAAAGTGAGAATATTAGCTACAACAATTTACAAAACGAGTAGAAATATTGACAAAGTTTTTTACTTACTTCCTTCTATCATTTGGTGTACGTCTTCTGAGCTCCAACTACACAATAAAGGTTCTCCATAACATAGTATGCACATATATTGTTGCCCTGTGCCTGCCGCAGACACTTCAGGAGAAAATAAAGTCATCATAAATCCATTTAAATACATAATAAAATAAATGGGACCTGTAAAGCAGAATCTAGTCCTTACTGAAAAGTCTTTCTTAAATTTTAATTCGGCTGTAAAAGTACCTCTATGTTTGTGAACAAATTTCTTCCAAAACCTGTGCATGATAAAAAATGAATATATCGAATGATTTCAAAGTAATGGTGACTGAGGGGGTATGGTTGGAATTAATTACTTTTTCAACATGTCAGTCATGTCTTTGTATAATTCTGGATCTTTCCTCATTGAGTCCATAACTACCTCTAAGCTATTGTTAGGAAATATGACAATTATTATCCAGTGATTACTAGCATAGACGTGGTGTCTAGGCTAGCTTTTACCACTTGGTTGTTGTGTATCCCCACGGTTTGTAGAGGTAGTTGGCAGGTGGTGACAGCCCTATTTGTTGCCCAGTAATCCTCCATGATTGGTTACATAACAGTGCGCAGATTTCGGAGTGTCTAGCTTTTAGCCAGGGGAAACCGTTAGCCCGAAGTAAATGACGACTCTAGATCTTGTCTTATCCAAAGTTCTGAGCCTTAGGAATCCTCTCAGCCCCTTTCCTCTTCAGTAGTGTCATGTCCTTGGACGAGTTAGAGCCTTAGATAGTATACTCACATTCCCTTGTAGATATGGAACCCTGGAATACTCTCGAGTGAAAGCTTATGATGATATCCGTGCGCTTGCGAATTTTATTTGTGACGCTACGAAACGACAACAAGAATCAACTAGCCCCAACAATGGATGGTGCTGAAGCACACAATGCACACCCAGCTATTAGGGCAAGCGCCATGCCTCGATGAGTAGGAGGGTGCGGCGGCCGCTACAAAACCCGGGGCGTGAGCCTGGGTGGAGTGGTCGTCGGTGTAGATCTTGGTGGTAGTAGCAAATAATCAAATGAGAACTTTGAAGGCTGAAAAGGAGAAAGGTTCCATGTGAACAACACTTGTAAATGGGTAAGCCAATCCTAAGGGACTGTGTAACCCTGGCAGAGAGCACGATCATGCGTGTTGCCCGAAAGGGAACGGGTTAAGATTTTTGGAGCCAGAATGTGGCAGTTGACAGCGACGTTAGGAAGTCCAGAGACGTCGGCGGGGTCCTCGGGAAGAGTTATCTTTTCTGCTTAACGGCCTACCAACCCTAGAAATGGTTTAGCCGGAGGTAGGGTCCAGTGGTCGGAAGAGCACCGCATGTCGCGCGGTGTCTGGTGCGCTCCTGGCGGCCCATGAAAATCCAGAGGACCGAGTATCGTGCACGCCTGGCCGTACTCATAACTGCATCAGGTCTCCAAGGTGAACAGCCTCTGCCCATGGAACAACAATGTAGGCAAGTCAAGTCAGCAAAATGGATCCGTAACTTCAGGAAAAGGATTGGCTCTAAGGGTTGGGCTCTGGGGTTTCGGCCTCGAACCCGTCGGCTGCCAACAGACTGCTTGAGCTACTCACGCGGCGAGAGCGGGCGATCACATGCCGGCTGGGGGACGGACCAGGAAGGGCCTTCTTGGGGGCCTTCCTCAGGTGTCGAACAACCAACTCAGAACTTGTATGGACAAGGGAATCTGACTGTTTAATTTAAACAAAGCATTGTAATGGTCCCTGCAGATGGTGACACAATGTGATTTCTGCCTAGTGCTTTGAATGTCAAAGTGAACAAATTCAACCAAGCTCAGGTAAACGGCGGGAGTAACTATGACTCTCTTAAGGTAGACAAATGCCTCGTCATCTAATTAGTGACACACATGAATAGATTAATGAGATTCCCACTGTTCCTATAATGGATCCTGCGCTTGCCGGGCCATCGGTTGGGAGCCGATGGTCGCTAGATTCCCACTGTTCCTATAATGGATCCTGCGCTTGCCAGGCTGTACTGGGTGCCATCGGTTGGGAGCCGATGGTCGCTGCAGCGGATGCTACTACCTTGTCTAATGCGGTGTTCGAGGACTCTAGTTGGGAGTAACATGGCCTTGTGTATCCAGGAGTCCTGATGTTCTTCATCATCTCGTAAATAGCATTCTGGACTGAGCTCATCATGAACTTTGAATGATTGATTAGAACAAGATGCCTGGCCTGATCGAACATCTCTTGGAACTTAACAGAATCTTCTGTGACGTTAATATGGCACAACGTGGGGAAGTTACCTTTCGGAATCACTTTGCCCCTTCTGTTGAGCATGCTGAATGTCAAGAGGCATTCATCTTCAGTCCTCAATGGCTTTAGGAAGCTGCTGCTTTTGCTCGTCACTGAGCTATTCCTTGGTGACCTTGACTGTATTGTCATGGTGGACTTCTCCATGAGTTTCATCATCAGTGACTTTGGCTTCGTCAATTAATGTAACCTCGACCATGTTGATGTAGCCATACATGATGTTGTCGTGGATGTTGATGACGTGTCCCACCATGCGTGCCAAGAAGTGTGTTGACGCAAAAATCCCACCATGTGGGATCCTCGCACTCCACGTACGCTAGGATCGGGGAGATGTACTTTGCTCCGTTGTACCGAACCCAATTGGCACTCATATGGTGCGCTCGGTTTGTCGGCACTGCACCTTCCGCCTGCTTGTACCTTCAACGGATGCTTATCAATCATAGTAAGTGTTTGTGATCTTCTTTGTGCTTTAACTTCTTAGTTAAGTAGTGTTGGTCCCCTAGTTGGTTATAGGACCATCGTTCACTAGTTTAGTGGATGCCTCTAGAGTAAGACTTCATATAGAGATGGATATTCTGTACAACTCTTGAGTTAGTAAAAGATGGTGTAGACATTGTGTCTAAACTAGACTCTACCTTTGGTTGTGATATAGCTCACGGTTTGTTGAGGTAGCCTGCAGGTGGTGACAACCCTGTTTTGTGCCAGCAAAATCCTCCATACTCGGGTATATCATAGTAGCCATTTTAGCAGAGCTTGGTATTCTTATCCTGGGAAGCTGGTAGCCTGAAGTAAACGACTAGTTACCTCTACCTTACCTTTGATTCTTGGCCTCAGAAATCCTCTATGTTCCTTACCTCTTCAGTAGTGTGGTATCCTTGGACCAAGTCTCAGATAATTAGTCACATTCCTTAGTGCATATGATACCCTAGAATACTCTTGTGTGAAAGCTACAACAATATCCTTGCGCTGGTGTATTCTTTTGTGATACTGGAAAAAATCAGCAACCATCAAGGAAGGATAGCAGAGTGCAATCAGCATTCAAGTCGATGATGAGAAGCATCTGACTATTTTATGCATACTCCACTTGGCTCAGGGGGGGGAGGAGGGGGGGATATAGCTCAATTGGAAGAGATCCGCTCTTGTAATTGGGTCGTTGCGATTATGGGTTGGCTGTCTAATTTTCCAGGCGGTAATGATAGTATCTTCTACCCGAACTAGTGGCTCACATTTTATAAGTAATGGGGGAAAGGATGGAAACATGCCACTCAAAGATGGGTTGTCAAAAAGGTAGAGGGGGTAGGATGGGCAGTTGGTCAGATCTAGCATAGATCGTACATGGACGATAATTAGAGTCGACGGCTCTCCTAGGCTTCCCTCATCTAGGATCCCTAGGGAAGAGGATCAAGTTGGACCTTGCAAAAATCTTGATGAACTATCTCCCTTCAACCCTTTGAGTGAAATGTGGCAAAAGGAAGGAAGATCGATGGACCGACCCCATCGTCTCCACCCCATACGAACAATGAGATCACCCCAAGGACGCCTTTGGTGTCTAGGGGTCACATACCGACCATACACCCTATTCAACAAGTGGAACACATTAGCCATCCACTCTCTAGTTGGACAGTAAGGGTCAAATAAGAGCAATCACTTGTTCTTAAACCATTATTCTTAAGTTAAGATCTAAGAGTCGGGCGAACAAAGGGGAGAGCTGGATTTTCGAGAACCACAAGAATCCTTAGAATGGGATTCCTACTCGACACCTTCTGTTTTGAGATTTTGAGAAGAGACCTTGGAGAGCATAGTACTATGAATGTTTTAAGCTATGTTGGGGGGGGGGATTATTGCCTATCATTGTCCTCTATGGTAGAACCAGTCGGGGAGGCCTTATAGGTGGTGGTTTTCCTTGTGGCGGATGTCAACAGTTCGAGTCCACTTATCTCCACCATGTGAACTTAGTGGACACAATGATAGCACCAATTTTACCAATTCGTCAGTTTGATCAATGATTTCGCATTCATGGATGTTGATAAGATCCTTCCATTTAGTAGCACCTTAGGATGACATAGCCTTAATGTTAATGGCGAGGTTCAAAAGAGGAAAGACTTGCGGTGGATACCTAGGCACCAAGAGACGAGGAAGGGCGTAGCAAGCGACAAAATGCTTCGAGGTGTTGAAAATAAGCATAGATCCGGAGATTCCATAATAGGTCCACCTTTTGAGCTGTCTACTAAATCTATGAGCAGGCAAGAGGCAACCAGGCAAACTGAAACATCTCAGCAGCCATAGGAAAAGAAAGTAAAAGCGATTCCCGTAGTAGCGGCGAGTGAAATGGGAGCGGCCTAAACCATGAAAACGAGGCTATGGGACAGCAATACAAGCATTGTCCTGCTAGGCGAAGCGGTTGAGTGCTGCACCCTAGATTGCTAAAGTCCAGTAGCCGAAAGCATAGCTAGCTTACGCTCTGACCTGAGTAGCATGGGGCACATGGAATCCCATGTGAATCAGCAAGTACCACCTTGCAGGGAGCCCGAAGGGATCCTTTGAACAATGCTTATTGAGATCGGTATAATCTACACACATCCTTCATTATTATCATTACTATTATTATTATTATTATTATTATTATTATTATTATTATTATTAAGAACAAGTACAGGGTTATCTAGCCACTCTAGGTGGTACACTTCTTTGATAAAAACCAGTCATGAGTAGTTTTGCTAACTCTTTCTTGATCGCCTCCCGCTTGTCCCGGAAGAATTGCCGTAGGCGTTGTTTCTTGGGTGTTGCTTTGGGCTCAATGTTCAGAGAGTGCTCGATCAATCCCATTGGCAACCCTGGCATATGTGCTGGTTTCCATGCAAATATGTCTGTGACGCTCAATAAAGACCATTTTCAAGCATCAATTTGATTAAAAAATCATGAGAGTTTGCATTTCTTACACGTATCCATATCCAAAAAAAGGGGAAAACCCACTATGCCTCTAGAAAATATGCAATATTGGTATTTGAGCTAAAATGCAAGCTACAAACACCTATTGATCCAAGGTAAAAATACGTCTACCAATCAGATCACAGAATTCAGGCTCACACGGAATATAGGGCCCACCAACGGGTCTAAGACAAGAAGCCTCTCACCTGGATTTGGAATGAGGGCCCACTTGGCAGCCCCCCCCCCAGCCGAAGCTAGGGCGGTTGGAGCCGTTGGCCCATCAGCCGACTAGTTCGGTCGACCGAGCCCATTTAGCCACCACCGCCTTACTTCTTCGACGTGGTACTCGCTGATTGGCTCCTGATGTTGGTTATGCAATGCTCAGCTGTTGCAGGACACCGTGCACCCCCATGGCTCCCTATTATAAAATGTAGAGGGGGTGAGATTAGATACACCACAAGTTCTCACCTCAAGTTGAATCTCAAGCTTCTCACTTGTTTAGCTGTATAGGTTAGTTGAGTTTAGGCTGAAGTAGTAGTCGTCAAGTCCCCGAGGTTGCCTAGGAGAATTGGTATGGGTTCGTCTCTTACTCTCCTTTGTAATTCTCAGATATTTGTATTAGACATATCATTCTGTTGCTTATATTGGCATGACTTATATCCTATGATGTCAAACATGTACTTCATAATTAGTTTGTATACTTATTCTATGCTTGACATGATTAGTCAATTAGCTTTAGTACACCGGTACCCATTCCAGTATTCGTATGTTTGTTCTAGTAGGATGTCTGTCCATACGAAGGGTGGGACTCCGCGGGATACTAGAGTATCGTTTATTAGCGCAGACGTGGTGTCTGGGTTAACTAAGTGTTGATGGATGTCTCCCTTTCCCACGATTTGTAGAGGTAGCCTTCAAATGGTGACAGCCCTATTAGTGCCATCGAAATCCTCTACGTTCGGATTGGGGGTAGGAGGTCCGTAAAGTACCGTAATAGTTGACAATAGTCGTAAGAGGTCTCCCGGTTGTGCTAGATTGACTAGAGCTAGTTTGATCATGTGTATGTTGTAAAGTATCATATAAACTATATAATTAACCAATGTACATGAAACCCGAGCTGCTAACTTCTTCCTATCTCACTGCCTTTTATCTTATCCTGAGTTGAGTATGAAACTTGTGTCACACTACCACTATCTACCATTTATTTTACCCATATTTATGTAATTGAATATCCAATAAAGATTAGTTCATCAATTCATCTATACTTTAACCGCCGCCTTCCCAGTGGTAATATAAACGACACCCCAGAATACTCCCTGATAAAATGTTACATCGGTATTCCGTGTACTTGCGGATTTATATGTTGTTTACGAAATACCTGCACACCCTTGGCATTCGTGGGCGGAGCCGCCTAGGGGCACCCATCCTAGCGGTGATGTTGATAATCGCCGACAACATCTTGCATTGTTAACTACGCTTGCATTGTTATGCTATTAAAAGCGTGTCTACATTTTGTGTGGTTCCCCTATTAGATATGGTTGTTGATACGCTTCAGTAAGCGTTTCAAAACTTACAACTTAGATATGTTTTTAAACCGGTATTGACACGTTTTATAAAGAACTTGTAAAGTTAGTAACTAGATACGCTATTAGACATGTCAAAAAAAATTGACATGCTATTAGATAGTGTTGACATGTCTTTAGAAAGCGTATCAAAAACTTTCTGCTGATGCACATATCGTCTTACAGGTAGTGTTGACATGTCTTTAAAAAGTGTATCAAAAATTTGTAAACTTGCTGTCTTCCTTTATATATTTTATAAATATATGGTCTATCAAAGTAACCAAAAAATCTATGCATCAAGTCTTCCTCCTCTGTCGGATCTATTTCGTGAATCTGACTAGGAGTTTGGAGGTGTTAAAATCAAGTCCCGGCACTTCAGTCAAGAAGTACATGATAAAACAATTAACAGTGATACTAATACCAATAAATTGCTGGGGACGCACTAGTTAGCTGGCTTTGACTTTAATGCTGGTTGGGAGACCCTGGTTCGAATCCTCATTCTCCTTTTTTTTTTACAATTATTGTGAAGCGGAAGACCCTGCATGCGTCTCTACAAAGCGTCTCATATTTTCTATTGATACGTTAAAAAATCATCTCTACAAATCTTGGCACGGTCCATGCGGAGACGTTACAGATACGTTTTGCTGAAACGTATCTACACTCCACTAGGGATGAAATAAAGCATAGCTATCCCAAAATTAAAGCGTATCTACATGAGTTTTTTCTAGTAGTGATGGTGGCCATTTAGCACCGGCTTGAGCCACTAGCCGGTACTAGAAGTGAAGCTTTAGTACCGGCTGGTGTCTCCAGCCGGTACTAATTCGCTTCTATATATTCTGGTCCCTTCTTCCTCCTCGAGCCCGAGCCAGCATTTGACCGAGAGCTCGGGTTCTTCTTCTCCTTGGCGACCTAAAGTGGAGGTGCTGCCCCATTTTCTCAAGTTTTGTGGAGATTTCACTCATCCAAGTGCACTAAAGGTTTGTAACTTTTTTCTCTCTTGTTTGATGGTATTTATTATTTGTTTCATGCTCTGTAGTTTGAGATATTTGTGATTTTTAGAAATATATAGAATGAGCACGTTTCCTATGATTTATAGATGGATTTGAGATGTATAGAACCCATTACTTGAATTTGGAGAAGGTGTTTTGGATTGTTTCAATGTGGATATTTTATAGGGATTTTTTTAATTTTTTTCAAGTGGCATGGTTAATTAGTTTGTTATTTGTTATGCATTTAGTTGCATTATTTTAGCACTCTAATTATGTATTTATTCGGGCTCATATGGAAACCATCGAGAAGTTTAAAAAGTGTATGTTTTGGATCATGAATATGTCGTTAATCTTGATCCTTCAGTGAAAACACTGCTATTCGAGGCTAGCATCGATATCCACGATGCGGTGCGGTATATATGAGGACGCGATGAAGGAGTACGGTCTTGGTCTCAATTATGAAATCCACACCTTTTGAGCGAGTTGAGAATGAAATTATCTGGACCAAGGCCGTACTCCTTCATCGCGTATTTTCTCAAACGATTACAAAGGTACACCCATCATGGCTATGCATGAAGCGGAAATACATGATGATGCCGGTGCTTATCCAAGGCCCAAAACAACCGGGCAATGATATTGACGTGTACCTAAGACCATTGGTTGATGAACTTTTTCTACTGTGGAAGGAGGAAGGTGTACGTGTTTGGGACGAGTACAAACATGAAAATTTTGACCTGCGAGCATTGCTTTTCGTTATCATCAACGATTGGCCTGCACTTAGCAATCTATCCGGACAGTCGAATAAGGGATACCAGGCATGCACTCATTGTCTAGAAGAAACCGACAACTTGTATCTAAAAAATTGTAAGAAGGTCGTGTACATGGGTCATCGTCAATTCCTTCCCCTCAACCACCCCTTGAAAAGAAAAGGAAAATATTTCAAAGGGGAACCAGAAACTTGTGCTAAGCCTATGTTCCGAAATGGGAAGCGTATTTTCTCGATGGTGAAGGATGTCCATGTCGTGTTTGGAAAGAGCCATGGAAGCCAACAAGTTCCGAATGATGAAAACGGCCATGCCCCAATGTGGAAGAAGAAGTCCATACTATGGGAGCTCCCATATTGGGAAGTCCTGGAGGTCCGCAACGCAATCGATGTGATGCACTTGATGAAGAATCTTTGCGTGAACCTGCTAGGATTCCTCGGTACGTATGGGCAGTCAAAAGATACAGTGGAAGCAAGACGTGATTTGAAAGAAACAAAACAATGAGAAGACCTACATCCTGAGAAGAGAGAAAATGGACAGCACTACTTATGTCCTGCTAGCTACACTCTCAGCAAAGAGGAGAAGGAAAGCATGTTTGATTGCTTGAACAGTATGAAGGTACTGTCCGGTTAGTCCTCGAATATGCAGGGAAGAATTAATATGAAAAAGAAAAAGTTCACAAACTTAAAGTCTCATGATTGCCACGTTCTGATGACCCAATTGCTTTCAGTCACGCTGAGGGCTATTCTACGAAAAAATATAAGATTAGCAGTTGTGAAGCTATATGTCTTTCTTAATGAAATTTCGCAGAAGGCAATCGATCCAAATAAGCTCACAAGGCTACAGAATGATGTGGTCCAATGTCTTGTTAGTTTTGAGATGGTCTTTCCACCTTCGTTCTTTAATATTATGACCCATCTCCTAGTTCATATTGTGAAAGAGATAAACATTTTAGGCCATGTATTCCTACACAATATGTTCCCTTTCGAGAGATACATGGCAGACTTAAAAAAGTACGTTCGGAATCGTTCTCGGCCAGAAGGATGTATCGCCAAGGGCTATGGAACAGAGGAGGTCATTGAGTTTTGTGATGATTTCATTGACGAACTTAGTCCGATTGGGGTCCCCATGTCACGCTATGATGGGCGACTGAAAGGAAAGGGCACACTAAGTAAGAAATCTAATATGCACATCCCTGAAAGTGAAATCTGCAAAGCAAATTTCACCGTTCTACAGAATTCATCCCTCGTGGCCCCATATATGGATGAGCACATGAATATTGTCCTCCCTGAAAAAATAGGGAAGTCTGAGGCCTAGATTACACGTCATCACATAAATAGCTTTGCGGTTTGGCTGAGAATGAAACTCATGGGTGACAACACTATTGATGTACAACTGCAATGGCTTACTAGGGGACCATCGGCCACAATCATCCAATACCAAAGGTATGAGATCAATGGATATATATTTTACAAAAGAGCCCAAGATGAAAAGAGCACGAACCAAAATAGTCGTGTACGTATTGATGCAATAGGCCATGATGGAAATAAGGGCAGCTATTTTGGTGTCATAGAGAAAATATGGGAGCTAAACTATGGGCCTTTGAAGATTCCTTTGTTTCGATGCCAATGGATGAATCGAGTTGGAGGCGGCATAACGACAGACCGGTATGGGATGATATTAGTGGACTTCAAAAAAATTGGATATAAAGACGAAGCATTCGTCCTCGCCAAGGATATGACGCAGGTGTTCTATGTGAAGGACATGGCAAGCAAACCTAAGAAAAATCAAGGCAAGTCCGACGACGAGCCAAAACGCCACATAGTTCTTTCAAGAAAAAGAAAAATTATTGGAGTTGAAGACATTTCGGACAAGTTAGAAGACTTTGATCAGTTTGATGACCGTCCTCCATTCTCGATCGATGTTGACCCCAGCATTCTGTTATCCAAAGAGGACGCTCCTTCCTTGCGCCGTGATCATGATCAAAGGACATTTGTAAAAAGAAAAGTTATCAATGTTTCCATTAAATAATGATGTGTAATTAATATGTTGTACTTTAATTTTTATGTGACCATGTGATTGATGTAATATATTTGAAACTTATTTTGAACTCAATATGATGAGTCCAGAGCGTAAACCTACAATAATCGATTTGATGTTGTGATGTAAAGTATAAAACTATTAATTTTTAATAGTTACAATAGCATTTTTTCGCATTTGTTTGAATTTCTATAATACTTTAGACACTAAAACACATTTCACACACTAATTTAACAAATTTTGAACTCTATATGATAAATTAAGTGCTTAAATAGTAAATTTATCTAATTTCTAGCCTGTTATTGAATTTATTGCACTTAAACATATTTAAACGAATTGAAATTTAAAATTTAGTGTCAATACTTTGAATTTAGTGCAAAGACTAATACTGTTTTTTGAGAATCAAGTGCAAGACTAGTACTTATTAAGATTTTGGAACGCTAATAAAACAAATTTTGGACTCAATATAATGAGTTAAGTACATAAATATTCAAATTAACGAAGTGATATAAACTACAAAAATATAATTTTGCATGGTCAAAATGATTCTATTTTTAATTAATTTATTACACATAAACAGCAGCTAAAATAACTTGTAAAGAAAACATTTGTGGCTCTTTAGTACCGGGCCGTGTCAACGCCCGGTACTAAAGGGCCACAATGAAAATTTCCCGCCAAATGGGCCTCTTTAGTACCAGGCCTTCCCACTGCCCAGTACTAAATTGCCAGTTTAGTACCGGTCCGTGTCTGCGGCCGGTGCTAAATTGCGCCGGTGCTAGTTTAGTGCCGGGCATATATACGGACCGGTACTAAACTAGCAATCCTATATATATATATACCAACACTTGGATTTCGATCTCTAGTTCGTCATTCTCGTCGCTGTTGTCCCGGCCCGCTGCGCCGCCGCTCCTCCTCCGTGCCGTCAACGTCGCTTCGCCTCTGCGCCGCTCCTCCACGGTGCCATGGGTCTGCCTCCGCGGAGGATGCCACTCCTGCCCTGCGTGGCGCGCATTCCTCCCCGCGCGCAGCTCCGACCCGCCGCCGCCGCCGCCCCCCCGGCCTCGCGACGCCCGCACCCCAGAATTATTGAAGAATTTGTCGGAAAAAACTAATTTTAATTCATTCTTGTAAATATTAATGTCTTTTATCCATATATGTATATAATTTCTAACATTTCTTTTATCCATGTATGTATATAATTTCTTTTATTTGTTTTGCCCCATATACAAATACGAATTCTAGATATGAGTACGAGTACGAATACACAAACCGCTGCAAGTACGACTACTAATACTAATTAATTGAAATTGAAAGAAAAAAAGAACAAATATAAAGGAACAAAAAGAAAAAAAAAACTTCTTTTAGTACCGGTTGGTACTGCTCGGCCTAGCTGCTGGCATGGCCAGCAATATAGTACCGGCTGGTGTTACCAACCGGTACTAAACATGCCGTTTAGTACCGGGCGGTCCGACCGGTACTAAGTGCACGCGCACTTAGTACCAAACGAGCGGTACCGGGCGGAAAACCGGTACTAACCGGGGGTTCCCGCCCGGTACGTATGTGCATTTTTCTAGCAGTGTTTAGTCCAGCTCCGAGCTGGACAACCAAAAAAACATTGTCACGGGTTGATTCAAATGTCAGTAACTCTTACCCTCTGGCTGGTGGTGATGAAAATTAACGAAATGTTTCAAGATGAATGGCATTGAAAAAATGGTTAAAACACTAGCTTTTTGTAATATTGCTGGTTTGGTGTCCTCGATTCTTTAGTTTGGTTTTTAACAAGCATGTCAGTGCTGTAAGTCCTGAACGAGGGCTTGAACATTGATAGATTTAGAATAGCTTTGTGCAATCGACGCATATTATTCATGAGTAGGACCGGATAAAAAGCTCATGGCTTGTTAGCTCGCTCCGCTCACAACTGTCTCAGGTTCGACTTTGCTCAGCTCGCTGTAAATTCTGAACGAGTTGAGAACATTTTTTCTCGTAGTTCACTACTATATAATGACCTATTCCCAATGCCTCATCACCGCCGGTTCGAGTCCAATAGGCAGTGATTGTATATCACAGCAGTTCCATCCGACGGTAATAGTAGGTATCACTACCGGGTCATATGACGAACTAGCAGTAATAGGTTCAACAGTTATTACGAACCGGTAGTGATGTCAATACATATCATCTTTTTTTTCCTTCATTTGTCTCTTATCCTTCTTGCTCTCATTTCTGTCCTTATCTCTTCTTCTACAGCCAATCTCATCAGAACAATCATCAACACCTAAGTCAATACAAACCACACAGGACGTAGGGTATTACGCAAACTCGTGGCCTGAACCTGTCTAAACCTTTGTGTTCCTTGTACCATCGAGTTCTAGAGCAGCCGATCCCTACCTACAAACCCTACTGCTAAGGGTATCCCTGAACAGGCTTGGCGGTAAACACCGACAGCTGGCGCGCCAGGTAGGGGATTCGGCGAGTTCACCAACGAATTCGATGGCCGGATCAAGCAACACCAACAGCGTGCTAGAAGGCACGACTTTCGTTTTCGGTTCCTGGGCTTGCACGACTGATGGAACGGGAGGCTTTTCCAGCCACCCTGTCATGCCTAACTTGCCTAAATCAAAAACCTGCTTCCAACTCGCCGACATCCGCGAGTCTGCAGATCTCGATGAGAAAAGTGTTCCACCTGAACTCGACTCAGACAACCCAGGAAACGTGACAACACAAAACCGAACTCTTGGTTTGGTCGAGTTCGACACAATTTCTGATTCCGAAAAGCCTCATTTTTTCCAAAACTCTTGGAAAATACCTTGCTCATCTGAAGACAATCAAACACCCTAAGATCAAAAACTCAGAATTACTCGCCGGAGTGGATCAAGTTTCGCGATCGATAGAGGGCTGCATCAAACTTGCAGAAACCGGTCTCAGTTCACCTACGCCTCAGCAGAACCCTAAAGCACTAAACCCACCACAGAAGAGGTCGGGCGATATGCTCTCAGGGGTCGATCGGGTAAACTCCAAGCTTGCTAATCACATTAAGGTGGCTGAAAGCACTCTGCAAAACAAAGAGCAGAAATCAGGAGGAGGAATCTGCGGGGGAGCTGGTGAGACAAACCCCCGGCTTGTTCGAATGGGACCGTCTATCTCCAAGATACCTCAGAGCCCTTCACTAAAACCTGCTCACACTCGGACTCCGAAACCAGTCGAGTCCAAGTTCGATCAGGACCTTGATCGCTTCATGAACGGTCTCGAGAACTCTGAACCATTTGACGATCTTGAAGAGTGGTCAGACAATGTCGAGCTATTCATGGACGCTATGGCCAAACTAACCAAGCATGCCGATGGTCTTTTGGAACTGGCCAAGTGTAACACCCTAATTTAAATTCCAACATTTATTGATAAATTTAATTAGCTTTATTTAATTTTCTAAGGTTTATATGTCTAGTCTTGCATTTAATCTAATTTTTGTTCCATAAGTAAATAAAATTTATCATAGGGTTAACTTTGTTGATGCATTCATGCTGGTGCATTGCTTTTGTTGTTTGAGTGCTAGTTGTGAATTCAAATTTGAATTTGATTTCACCTAGGTTTGTTTGGTTGGAAATAGAAAAGGAGAAGAAATAGAAATAGGAAAGAAGAAACCCAAACCCAACCCAAAGCCCGTTGGCCGGCCCACCCTCTCCCCTCCTAGCCCAGCTCCTTCCCTCCTCGGGCCCGCTCGCGAGCAACCCGACCCCCTCCCTTTCGGCCCGCTCCCACGCCGCGTCGGAGCCGCAGCCCGGCGCTCCACTCCCGCGGCCCAGCGTGCACCCCTCCTCCCGCCAGCCTCTCTCCAGCACCACATCCCACGCCTCCCCTTCAGCAACTGACACTGGGCCCCACCCCGCCAGCGACACACCGCGTCGCCCTCCCCTCACTGACCGTCCGGGCCCGCTTGGCAGGCCCGTCTTCCCCGCACCCCTCGCGCTCGCACAACGGCCCCGAGATCCCCGGCCACGATCCCGGCGAGCCTTCCTTATCGGGTGCGCACGCCGAGATCCCGGTGCCCCCTTTAAACCACCCCGCGCCCCCTCTGCTCCCCATCCCACGCACTAGCGCCACCCCAGAACCCTAGCCGGCCTCCACGTCGCTCCGCCGCGCCATAGCTCCGCGCCGCCGCGGGCACACCACCTACACAGGGCCCGCACGGACCTCTTCGGCTATTCAGCAGGCCCGGAGGACCACCGCAGCAAACCGGACCACGAGCTCTGTCCTGACCACGCCGCCGGTCCTCGTCGCCGACCGCCCCTGGCTGCAGCTCCGGCCGTTTTGGGCCCTCGGTAAGCACCCTCAGGCCATCCCAATCCTTTTTGCGCTAGATTAGGTATGCAGTAGCCCCTGGAGTCCCCGGAGCACCCGCTCGCCGGTGAGAGTCTCCGTGCAGAGCCGCCGCCGTCCATGTTCACGCCTCCCAGAGCCCTGCCGAGGCTCGCAAATGCCTCAGGTGGTTTACGCATGGTGCGTAGACCCTTCTAGACCCAAGCTCTGGTTCATTTAGCCCCCAGAACGACGGATTTGAGGAAGTCCGGTGAGGTTCGGCCGCACGCCGCCGCGGAAACTCACCCCGGCGACCCAGCGCCGCCGCCTGCGCCCCCAATCATCCAGAGCCGCAACGGCTCTGATTAGATCTAGCACACACCAAACCTGACCCCTTAGATCTAGATCCAACGGCCCAGATCCGTAGATACCGCTTCGGCCTGGACTTTTCGCTAAAGAGCCCCTCGACTTTTCGGGAATTAACCCTCAGTCCAGCTGTGTTCAAAACTATTTCCAGTTAGGCCCAGATTTTTGCACAAACCCCCCCAAACTTTCTAGAAATAGAACCCGCCGTCCAGAGCCAACAGTTTTGCAGGTTAGCCCCTGAAACTAAGGATTATTTATGTTTAGGCCCTCAGTTTTTGCAGAAAACCCCCTGGAACTTAGTTTTTCTCGCAGATAAGCCCCAAGGACTTGTTTTTAGCCTAGATTATGCGTTTTAACTCCGTTTTAGGCGTTCTTTATGTCCACGCGATCGTTGTAACGCGTAGAATAGTTTTAGACTAGTTTATTGTGCTGTTTTATGTATTGATGTACTGTTTTTTAGTGTTAGCATTTGTTTGCATGTATGTTTATGTTGTTGCCTTGTTTTGGCCATGTGTTCGTGAGTAGACGTTGAGCTACCAGAGGAGCCCCAGCACCAGTACCCGGAGCAGCCGTCTTTCGACCAGTTTGAGTAGCAGCAGGAGCAGTACGAGGAAGGCAAGTATAACATGAACAATCTATCACTTTTAAATACATTTTCATACTGCATTTTAATACTGTATGCCTATAAGGACTTTCCTAGCCACTTTATATCCTTTATATATCCTTTGAGTTGCATTTTGGTTAGTTACGCTAGGTGCCGCGCTATAACACATAATGGTCCTTTTTAATTAATTTGATTAATGGTATATGCAACTTAATTCTGAGAGTGGCCCGTTTGAGGGGCTCACGTCTCGTTAAAATTGGTTTTTGTTAGAAACATGGTTTAGGGGGCCAGCACGGTGCCTACTGCCTGGTTGGCCACTCTCCATAAGGACCGGTTCATAGAGCGACAACCTGGGACAACAGCGCTACCACAAGACTGGAATGGGATGGTCTTGGCATAATAATTAGGTCTTTTTGGTTTGGAGTAACTTACCTGCGGGGCAAGGGTGGTAAGCTTCTATGTCCCTCGTACTGAATGGCCTCATCTGTGGTATTCTTCACGCCCACTAGACCTGCTCCATAGTCGCCGATCCAACCCTCGCAGTTATTCCTTACCAACGAGATTCTTTGTAAAGGCCTCGTAGTGAGTTTGCTAGTCATCTCACCTAAGGAAGTGTGATGAACAACTAGCGTAGCTCACGACTTGTGGGTAAAGATGTGCAACCTCTACGGAGTGTAAAACTGGTATACTAGCTGTGCTCACGGTCATGAGCGGCCCAGATCCTCCTTTTGATTAGTGGGGTTATCTTCTTCCGACGAGGGAGGTGCCTCTCGGGGTTACCTTGGTGGTTTTGGTTTGGATCTCAGTAGTAACATGATTAATTTTGATTAATTACTATGTAACTGGGTTTATGGTAATTCATCAACTTGTAGTAAATAGCTTTAATAAAACTTTGCCAAGACTTAAAAGCTAATGCAGTCAGTCAGCCAACCTAGAGCCTCATAGTTTGTGTTATACTTGTTGAGTACAAGTTGTGTACTCACTCTTGCCTCTTCTCTACATTTTCCTCTTGGATACTCTACTGCTCTCAGTTCCTGCCGACGCGAGGGAGTTCGCTTAGCGCTACCAGGATTACGAGGACTTTTAGGCATTCGTCTCCCAGTCGACGTCCCTGTGGCGCCCTGCTCAGCTTCGGAGAGTTTTTATCGTATTTGTACTTTGTTTCCGCTGTATCAGACATTTTGTCATTATTGTAATAAATAACATTCGTACTCGCTTTATTATATCTTTTTACGTGATATGTGCTATGATATACTGTTTATTCTGTTGTATATACGTGTGACTTGATCCTGGCACGTATATGATTGCTCGGTTTATGTTCTTTTGTAAACCGGGTGTTACAGAGTGGTATCAGAGCCGTAATTACTGTAGGACGAAAGCCTAGATAGAATTGGTCGAGTTTTAGGACTTCTTCTCTCCAATCCTTGCCTGCTGAAACTATTTTACTATTATACCCCTTGAATTCTATGACTTTTACCCGTCTTTCCTTGATTTCTCTCTCTAAAGAATAGTTTTTCGTAGATTTTGGCCTGAATCAGTCATCTGACCACCATGAGTATAAGCTAGGTGACCCTTTTATAATAATACGATAGCACGTTCTGCGACGCGTTGTGTTAGTCGAGTCGTGTGTAAAACTCGGCTAAGTCGTGAAAATTGTCTGCTTGTTATTATGCTACATGTTTGATTTGGATTTTTGAATGATTGCATAGCTTAGTAGTTTAAATTTGTTTAAAGAAAATCACTCTTATGTTAAAGTTAACTAATTAATAAAATGAGTTAGATCATTGGAGGTAAAACCATCCACCCTATCATGTCTACTTTATCATGCCTAAGTCTTCTCGCAGAATGTTATCGTATCCGTCTGAAATTATTTCTGCAATATCCTTGCTCATACATCTTTTGTTCAAATCAGATGGTGAACACCAGGCGTGGTTCTGACCAGCAGGGGCAGAACAATCAGGGGTAGAACTACCAGGGTACTGGGATCCTGATGCCTCCGCCTCTGACCCCGGAGCAGTACTTCCAGCTCCAGATGCAGATGATGGCTACCCTGAACAACACTGTTCAGGCACTTCAGCAGGCTCACACTCAGCCTCCGCCTCCTCCACCGCCGCAGCCCTGCGACAGGTGTGCCGAGTTCCTGAGGGGTCACCCGCCGACGTTCTCTCACACATCCGACCCTCTTCAGGCTGATGACTGGCTCCGTGCAGTGGAGCGCCAGCTGGACATCGCCCAGTGCGATGATCGGGAGCGAGTCTTGTACGCAGCAGGACAGCTGCGAGGTGCAGCTTTGGACTGGTGGGAGTCCCACCCAGTTTAGGACCACGAGGCTCTCACCTGGCTCCAATTCCGGGAGCGGTTCCGCAGCCACAACATCCCCGCGGGCGTTATGAAGATGAAGCAGAAGGAGTTCCTTGCACTGAAGTAGGTAATCTCAGAAATAATCATTCAGCTTTTCCTTTTGAGCTAATACCCCCTTGTTCTATCTTTCTGAGTCATGAATTAATCTTTCGATATCTATCTGTCTTTTTCGCTTCAGGGGACTATGACGGTCACGGAGTATCGTGATCGTTTTCTGCAGCTTGCTCGCTATGCCCCTGCCGATGTTGCGGATGACCACAAGAAGTAGGAGCACTTCATGGAGGGCCTTGAGGACTACCTTCAGTACGCGCTGCTCAACCTCCGCTTCGACGACTTCAACCATCTGGTGGACAGCGCGCTCAACACTGAGCGCAAGCACCTGGAGATGGAGGACAAGAAGAGGAAGATTGTTCCCATTGCTTCCAGCAGCAACACCCGTCCTCGCCTCCAGCCGCCCCAGCAGTACCAGCAGCAGCAGTACCGGCCTCCCAGCAGTACCAGCAGAGGCCGCAGCAGTACCCGCCTCGACAGCAGCTGTAACACCCTAATTTAATTTTCCTAGTTAATAATAATCTAATTGGTTTATTTAATTTTCTAGGAATTTATTGCTTAGTCTTGCATTTAATCTAATTTTGTTCCATAAGTAATTAAAATTTATCTTAGGGTTAAAATGTTTGTTGCTTCATGTTGGAGCATCTCTCTTATTTGTTTGAGTGTTAGTGTTGAATTCAAATTTGAATTTGAATTCGAATAGTATTAGTTTGGTTTGAATTAGGAAAAAAAATAGAGGAAGAAACCAAACCCAAACCCAGTTGGAAGCCCAACCCGCGAGTCGCCCCCTCCCTTCACCGCTCCCAGCACTGCAGCCCAGCTCCACGGAGCACGGGCCGCGACCCCGCCTCCCACTCGGCCCAGCCACGCTCCTTTCCGCGTGGACCCAGCAACCCACGTCCCGCCCAGCCCGACTTCCCCCGCGCTCCACTCCGCTCAGCCCCTCACCCCCTCAGCCCGCGCTCGCACCGTACGAATGGCAGGGCGGGCCCATCCGTCGGCGCCACCGCAGCGTCGCCCTCTCCTCTCTTCCCGGCCCAGCACGCCAGCAAGCGAGCCCGTGCGCGACCGTGTGACCCCACCTGTTAGTCTCCCTCCGCGTTCAGCCCGCCGCTCGCCTCAGCCGGTACGCTCCGGGGCCCGCACATCAGCGCCTGCAGCCGCTCGCCCTATGTCGCCCGCGTCCCTCTCCTCTCGCTGCCAGCCTGGGCCCGCTGGTCAGCTCCTCCTTCCTCCTCCGCAGCGCCCGCATCCATCACGCCGAAATCTCCGGTGATCCCTTTCCTCGCCCCGCAACCGCAATCACCGGCCCGCCTGCTTTTAAACCTCCACCACGACCCTGCGCCCCATCTCCTATTCCACTACAGCCACCTCGTACCCGAGCCGCCGCCGCCCTCCTCGCTCCGCCGCGCCGAGGTTCCATCGCCGTGGACTAGCCGCTACGCTGCTCCTCCTTCCCTGCAAGATTCTGCAGCTGCTTCGCCCAGATACCAGGAACGTCTACACCCCTCTTCCCGGCACTGTGCCC